>NW_020885026.1:0-5353 GCF_003945725.1 Corapipo altera
GGGGCCAATTCTGCTGCCTGAACTCAGCTCTTCAAAGAAGCCTCTAACACTCAGCTGGTGAGTTTTAGAAGCCAGGTATTCCTACACACTCTCAGATATTTTAAGAGCTTCCTGAGTGAAAAACATAGAGCTCTGATTAGGGATATCTGACCTCAAACAGACAGCTCCTTTCCCCTTTCAGTACAAAATTATTTTCAGAGAATCATTTAATAGGAAGTGCCCAGGAATCCCAGACTGTGCTTTCCAGAACAGAAAATAAACAGAGGGAAGGAGCTCTGCACAAGTGTAACACTCCAGAACAGACCTGACTTTAGTTTTTCTCTTTATGTTCAGTTACAGCAGAAGACAAAAACTCCACCAGGAGAGCTGGCACATTACCCATGGTACCCTCAAAGTCTATCTTACAAGGGCTGTAGGAAAATCACAGCTGTACGAGTCCCTTGGGCCTGCAGATGCCTGGGGATCCTCTCCATCCACCTCGTGCTCTCCCAACAGCAGAAAGGGTGACCTCAGGGACACGGTGGCACTCGACACCCTGCTGAGAGAGCAAGGAAACCTTTAGCCTAAAGGTGAGTTGGAATTTAAAATTTCCTTTCCTGGGAGCTTTGTGAAGCCTGCAACCAGAGGGGGAAAATTTGCATCTCCTTTGGTGCAGGTGTCAACAGAGGCCAACAGAGCTTTCACCTTTTTCAGACAACTGTGCCCTTTTTGGCTCCCTGGCAGCTCCAATGGCACCAGAACCCCCTTCCTGCACACCCACGGGTGTCACACACAGGCACCCACACACCTTTGCTCCAGCCCACACGTGGCCAACATTTCCTCGCCCTGGACATCCCAAGGGGAGTATTTCTGCTAGAGAGCACAGCAACTCCCTGTCCTTGCCAACTGCCTCCTTGAAAAAAGGGAACCAATTGTCCTGCACGTTTCTCCAACACTCAAGGTCTTTTGAAGCTGCTCTCATGGCACCAAATCTGCTTGGGGTCTCTCCCAGCTGTTGGCTGTCCTCGGAGCTAACAGGCACACACTCTATTCCATCCTCCCACAGCCAAATTCCCTTCTCACTGGTAGGACGGGCCCTGCCCTTACCTGTGTGAACTCCCGGGCTCGGCACAGCCGTGGGTACAGAGCAGCTTCCCAAGGCAGCTCCCGCCCGGCAGGAAGCACAACTCGCCACACTCCACCAGCCGCTGGGCACTGAACTGAGCTGAGCCCCAACTGAGGGCACAACTGGACAGAAAAGGAGCAAAAAGCATTAATGTAGCACCAAGAAACTGAGACCAGTCTTTGCCTCGTAACCCTGCACGGGGAAAGGCTTTGGGATTCCAAAGCAAAACCTGAGACACCCAGAGAGCACCAGCCCCGCAGCACTGCTACGGCTCCCTCCATGCTCACCCGGCAGGTAACGGGCTTACCCGGCCCCCGCCGCCCAGCACAAGGCGCCCCTAAACGCCCCCCAGCTCCCCCGGTCCATAAACCCAGCGGCCAAGGCGCTCTCCCCTCCGCAGCCCGGGCAGCAGCGGGGCCGCACCCTCAGCCCTCACACACAACCGCCCGCACCTGCCCCGCCGGCCCTTCTATACCGCGGGCCGGCAGCGCTGCCCAATCAGCACTCGAGCGCCTCCGCCCAATCGCAGCCCGCCTGTCCCTGCGGCCCCGCCCCGCCCGCTCCGCCGGCCCCGCCCCTCGGCGCGGCCCCGCCCCCCGTTCCCTCAGCGCGGCTCCCGCCGCCGCCGCAGCCCCGGCGGGCGCTGCTGGGGCCGGGGAAGGGCGGGTGGGAGCTCCGCGGGCACGGCCCGGCCGGGAGCTCTCCCGGGACAAGGGGAGCGGGGACAAGGGGACAGCGGCGTCCTTGGGGGCGGGCCGGGGGGCGGGGCCGGCGCGATCCCGCGGCGCTTCGCTCTGGGCTCTGGGGCTGTTTCGGGCTGGTTTGGGGTGCGGGTTTTGGGGCACTGCGCACACCCTCCCCTGGTCACAGCTCCCTGCGCTCCCCGCACCCCTCGCTCAGCTCCGCGGGGATTTGTGCCTCCTCTGAAGGTGGCAAATGTCTGCAAAGCCAGCCGGGAAGCCAGAGAGCTGCAGCCCCCGGGCCCCGCCGCGGCTTCCCCGCCGTCACCCGGCACCTCCGGCCCGTCCCGCCCCGCAGCACCGCCCCCCGGCCCCGCCCCAGGCCCCGCCCGGCCCCCCCCCCAAGAACGCCGCTGCCACCCGCCCTTCCCCGGCCCCAGGGGACCGCTGCGACCCCGCGGGGAAGGGACCCCCGGGCCGGCCCCGTCCGGCCCCGCCGCTGGCCCTGCTCGGCCACCGCCCCTCGCCCCCAGTTTTAACATCAGAGAGCCAAGATTTAACCCAGAGCGCCGCAAACTCCCAAGTGCAGGGCATCTCCATAGACTTGTTATTTTTCTCTTTTTAATGACCGCGTTGCCAAAGTGGGGGAAACACAATCAGCATTCCCCAAACACAATCACAGCATCTCCAGGGCACGGCGGGACCGCCGAGAGGGGGCTGTCCCGCCGGTGCCTGCCACCGCCCACTAACCCGCCGCCCGCGCCCGGCACCGCCGAGCGCCCCGCCCTGTCCCCACAGGGGGAAGCAGCGCGGCGAGACGGCGCTGCGGGAGCGGGGCGGAGGTCAGGCAACAGGATAGACGCCTCTCTGAGGCAAGGGGGCCTCTAGCCGCCGTCTTTAGTGTGGTCTGGGCTGAGTTCCGGTCTTGGCGGCGCCATCTTTACTGTGGGTTTGGGGGCGAACTTCCGGGCTGTGGCCGCCATCTTTGTGTACGGCCTTGGAGGTCTTCCGGGCTGAGCGCCGCCATCTTTCTTTCGGGGCGGCCTCGGACGACTTCCGGTTCTGGAGGGCGCCATCTTTGCTGGTGCGCCGCCGAAAACAGTCCGGTTGCTCTCTACTTCCGGTGCCCGACTTTACCCGAATTAGCGTCCCTCGCTAATTTCTGCGCTTTCGCCCCAAAAATCTTTACGTTATTCCCCCCACGCACACCCCGGGAGAGACGGGAGACCTCGAGTCCCGCCGTGCCGCCGGAGCCGGCCCTGAAGTCGAGCGGGGAGCAATGCAGCGGCACGATAGCCAGTGCGCATGCGTCGCCGGTTCCCTTTGCCCGGCCGCCCTCAGTTACTACGTCAACGCCGGCGTCTTGCCAACGACTGCGCATGCGCCGGCGTCACCACCCGTTTCGCTCTGTCACAGCGCGCGCCTCGCCCGCTTTGCCGGGGCCCCTCCCTCACATTTCGCGGCTCCCCCCCCCCCGCCGCTTTTTCGGCTCCCTGGGGTTCCCCCACCCACCTTTTGGGGTCCCCTTCTCACATGTCAGGGGTGACCCCCAAGTTACGGGGCGGAGGGCGGGGCGGGGAGTAAACGGGGGGCCCAAGACGGGTTTTTTTTCTCTTTCATTTCACTTTTCATTTTATTGCCTTTTTAGTTCGCTCACTTTTATTTTTTTCTTTAATTTTCTTTCGTATTTTATATTTCCTTCTTTATTTCGTTTATTTTGTATTCTCTTTATTATTTTTCATTTTCTTTTTTTTTCTTTTCTCTTTCTCGTTTGGTTTTTATTTTTTTATTTCTTATTCTTCCACAGAGGAAGAAAGAACACTGCAGCTCCTCTGGGTCAGAGAAAGGCTCCCCTGCTCTTCCCTTCAACACAATGCCTGCAGTGAGTGCCCTGGAAGCCCGCTCTGCTCCTGCCAGGCACTGGGGCTCACCCACAGGGGGGCTTTGCCAGCACCCAGTGGAAATTAAAATTACAGCCCGGCAGGACCACTCCTGGCCAAGGCCACCGGTCCGTGCAAGTCAGACCACTGACCACCCAGGGGACGGGGATTTTCAGGGGCACGCTTCCAGCTTGTATTCCCCAGAAACTCCAGTTCTTCCTGGCACCGCTTGCTTCAGTCTTCCCCTGTTGGAAGAGGTCACTTTAGTCTTTCGAGGGCCCAGACTGCCAAAGCCCGGCCGGTCCATTCCGTCCACACGCCCTGGTGCTCAGGGGCCGAGGGGCAGCCCTGCCCCGCACAGGCCCCAGGGCTCGCCTTCAGGCCGTCTGTCCCGAGGCTGGAGCGATCCTGCCATCAGCCCGTGGCCACGAGGGGCACAGGAAGCCCAGGGCCAACAGCAACTCCAGGCAGCTGCAGGCAGAGGTTATCCCTTCCCAGCTCTTTGGCAGTGGGGGGGAAGGTGCCTATCATCCCCAGAGCCCACCCCGGTCCTGGGCCACCTTGGAGACAATTCCCCTGTCACAGCCCACTTCCTGTGGAAAAACAGCAAAGATTGGACCTTAGGAGAGAATCCTTCCCTGGGAGGGTGGGGAGGCCCTGGCACAGGTTGCCCAGAGAAGCTGTGGCTGCCCCATCCCTGGAAGCATTCCAGGCTAGGCTGGATGGGGCTGGAAGCCACCTGGCACAGCAGCAGGTATCCCTGAACAAGATGATCCTTAAGGGCCCCTCCAACCCAAACCACTCCAGTATTCCATGAGGATTCTGTGAGCTCTCCCTGCCATTCATTTGGCACCGTTTACTTTCCAATTTAAATTCCCAAATTCACACGGTTTGTTACAGGAATCATTTTAAAATTATTCCAGGAAAAAAAAAGGGAGTGTAAAACATACAAGGATCATTCCTATGTCCATCAAATCATTAGAACTGGAAGCCTATGACCTCACCTCTGTCCTTGTTATTGTTTCCTGGAAAACCCTATGATCCCACAGCTTCAAAGAGAGATCCACTGGAATGACCAGGTTTGCTCTGACAGAGAGCCAGGGGGTTTTAGATCACTTGTTCCTCTGCATCCTTACTCTTTAACCAGGTTTCCCCCAGAGCCATGTTGTGGGAGAAGGTTGGAATTACTAGAAATGGATCAAGTTCACATGTTGTCCCACTGCTTTCCCACTATTTTCAAATTCTTGGAATCACCCACCAATGTGCCCTAGGAACCCACTGTGAAATGGATCAATCAGAGGGACATCTGGAAAAAACCAGATCCAGCAGCAGCCAAAACAATCCCATGGCTCTTTTTACCTGGCCTCCAGGTGCTGCTGCCAGAGCTCCCAGCAGCCGTTCCCGTTCCCAAACAGGCCGGGTGGTGCCATGGAAGACACTCATGACATGCAGGAGGGTGAGGAGGCGCTTCTGGACGTGCTCTTTGCTGTGGAATCAGATGCCAGAGTTCAGACTGTCCTCATGGTCCCTTCCAACCCAAACCAGCCTGTGATTCCATGAGGTGATCAGCACCTCTTCCAAGTCCCTCCCAGAAACGTCCTCCCCTAACCCAGACCTTCTCCCCTCCTCTTTTTGGCACATCAGGGATGTGCTGCCAAGTGCCATGGCACAGCAAGCCTCAGCATTCC
>NW_020885026.1:5363-129852 GCF_003945725.1 Corapipo altera
GATGGCAAGCCTCAGCATTCCTTGGGGATGGCAAGCCTCAGCATTCCCTGGGGGTGCCGTTCCACACTGACCTTGTGGCTTCAGTGCTCCCTCAGTCCCAGTTCCAGTTGGGAATGTCTCAAAGAGCCGTGCGTGTTCCCCCTCGCACCCACCACTGGCACAGATGGGATGGGACTGACTTACTGGCTTTGGGATTCCTTGTCTAACAAGCAGGTGCGGGAATATCCTGCCCCAGGAATATCCAGAGTGCACCCCCTGCAAATTCCTGAGCCCTGTCCAAAAATCACCAGGTGACACGAGGGGTTTATCCACAGTGTTGTCTGTTCTCCATAATCCAGCACTTCAGTGACTCCAGAGTCAAATAAATCAGGATCAATCCCAGGTCACACAGACTGGGACAAACCGGCTGCTGTGCTGGAAAGGGTAATTCCAGAGGCTCATCTCCCATTACTGGGAATTCAGGGCTGCAAAGAGCCCGGCAGTGATCGATCCTGGATTCCTGCTGATTAACCCCACCCAACATTCACTGCCAAGTGCTGCTGCAGCACCTCTCTGGGAAAGGTGCCCAGTGCAGAGGGGATTCAGTGAGGTCCCTGCCCAGTTTCCCAGGATGGATGGGAAGCTGCCACGGACAGGCTGGATCTCAGGAGAACTCCCTTTGAGTAGGTTCCTGAAAGCTTCTGAAACAGGGACTTGTTCCCAAGTCTAAGGCAGCTGAAATCCCGTGGCTCGCCGGCCTTCCTGATAAAGTGCTGCAGAAGTGAGCTGGGTGTGGCAATCTTCCTTTAATCTGATTTCAGGGAACAGCTGGCTGAGATTTAAGCTAAACTTTAAACCAGCCCATGACACATCAGATGGAAAAAAATAGAACCAGAAGGTCCTTTTTCCCAGCTGAAACCTACTGGGATATTCAGGGCTTATGTGGAGATAAACCCCTCTGAGAGATTCCATACCAAATATCATGGAAATTCTGAGAGATGGAAAAGCAAATCAAACACTTTCAGAGGAAGTTCTCCCACCTTAATTCCCAAACACCCTCAGAGCTTGTCCTTAGCAGCTCAAGTCCTGCATGGCACAGAGCCAACACTTCGGCTCCAGTGGGAAAGGGACAGGAAATGCAGGATAAAGTTCCATCTCACCTTCAGCAATTCCCAAGCAGCTGATGACACTCCAGTGAAATCCTGGCCCGGGACAAGACTGTCCTGCCTGTGGATTGATCCAGCCTGTTGCTGTCACTGCTTCTGCTGCTTCAGGAACTTCAGACATTGTTTCTGCAGCCAAGACAAGGATTTCACAATTTATTTTCAGGTTTAATGCATTTTTTGTTGTATTTTTAAATGTGGTTGTATTTTTAGATTTTGCTATTTTTCTAGCTCCCTAAATTACTGCTCAGAAGCCTGATAAAAGTGGGTAACTAATGGTCTGTTTTGCTGTTACAGAACAAACCATGTGGTTTATGAAATTCTAGTATGAAGAACATAGAATCACAGACACAACCCCACTAAAAATAACTTCGTTTGTTTTTACAAGGTTTTGTCATGAGGTTTTTATTTACACCCAATACCTAAAATCCTTTCAGGAAAACCTACACAAATTTGGCAACAGTTCTCATTTCTCATAATTAGTGTTTGAGCACACAGGAATCATTTCAGGCAATTCCCTGCTGCCCACACAAGGTCACTTTGGACCTCTGAGTGCTTCCAAGTCTCTCTGTCAGATTCTCTGTCCCACTGACCAAACTGCTCCACGTTCAGCATTTGCCTGTTGTGACCAAAAACCCTCCCAAATGTTCATCCAGAAGAATGTCTTCTCTGCAGTGGTCACAGCTGTAAATCCAGTACTTACAGATCTGATGGCAGGAGGGATTCTTTTCCAGAGATACCGTGTGTTATTCCTAAAAAAAATGAATTTCAAAATACTTGTCAGTCACCAAATGCTTGCTGCAAGGAGACACCAAAAGGTGTGTTCACATCTGTCCTGAACAGTCTCAGTGCTTTGAAACAGTCACTCTAGGCAGGAATATTTTACACTGCAGTGCAAAAGCAAAGCTACTCTTGAAGAAGTTGTTAATACTGTTAAATAGCTTTGCTTGGTTTACCTGAGAGGCCTGCCTGGGATTGATGCTCTAAAATTTTTGCTTGTCTGAAAAAAACTTGCCTGAGAATAATGTTGTTAATACTTTTGCTTGCTTGAGAAACTTGCCTGAGAATCCTATAACCTTTAAGATAAGACACACAGTTTGTAGATGGAAAGGATGTATGTTTTTGTATTGCTTAAAAGGAGAAATTAAGCAGAAATTAGCCATCCAGGAACAAAGAAGAACCAGTTTCAAGACTTGGAAACAGGACAACTGAAAGGGGGCTGTTAAACATTGTTTGTTAAATCATGTACAGTATGAATAAGGTTTTTATAATTTTTCTGCTAACACTTAAATAGAAACAGTTAATAAAGAATTAATTTAGAATTTTTTTATGCTAAAGTTATGTATGTGGCCAACAATGAGTATAACCCTACATTTTTGCTCCACTTGCTGAGAATTTTATAACTTTTAAAGGAAGGGGAGCGGGAAAGGAACATGAATTTTGCAAACAGATAGAAAATATCTTCAAACTGTCAAGCAACCAATCAGCATTCAAGGCTGCAAAGCAAAAGACTACAGCACAAGAAAGGATTCATTTATGGACTAAAACCCAAAAGCTAAACTGTTTTAGAGACTGCAATTGTCACAAAAGGGCGCTGGATGGCAGCAAAGACTGTGAAATAATTACGGCAGCCTTGTAGAGTGTGGGCATGAACTAGGCAGGATTTAACAAGAAAGTGTAATGACTTTAGAACACAGAAGGGTTTTGTGTTTGTAATATTGTTGGAGCACTTATTATGGAGGGATTTATCCCCAGTGCACCCCATTGCTGTTATTAAAGGATGGATAAAATGTTGGTGTCGGGTTCAATCTTTGTTTCACTCTCCAGCAGACAAGGGGACTGAGCTAACAGAGCAAACAGCTCATTAACAGCCTCCTTTAACACCAGCTCGGGAGGGGTTGTTCATTTCAGCAGCATTTCTCAGAAGTGAGGTTTGCACTTCCATTTTTCTTTGACTAATGAAGAGTACAAAAATGCTTTCTTCATGTGCCCACAAGCCCACTTTGCAAACCAAAGACTTAGACTGGTTTGGGCATGTTTTTCCTAGCCCAGCTTGGTCAGACACATTCTGGGGATTGGGACATTCTGAAACATTTAGTTATTGACCTTTAGAGCACAGAAGCCAAACTGAAACGATTACAAGTTCCAAGGTGTAAAGTGTAAAAGAGTGAAAAAGTCTCACTGCTTTTCACTGAAGCACAATTCTAAAAATCCACAGTTGCAAAACTTCAGACTCATCTGAACCAAGCTTATCTGCATTAAATATTCAGTATCAGCCTTCAGGGAATCTGCCCTGGAAGAATACACACCTACAATCCAGGAAAACAGCCAAATCTTGGAATTCCCCACACCAGTGCTTCCTTTGGGGCTTGGTACTCAGAGACGTGGCAGTGACGTTCATTTGGCCTGAACAAATAATCAGCAACTTGTCACTCAAAGCCCAAGTGCAGTGGCTCGAGTTCACACAGGGACGTGGCAATCCCACACGAGACACAGCTCAGGGGATTTCTGCTTCCTGCACATTCACCTCCTCCAAGCCAACAGCATCCCTCATTTTTAGCACAGACGGTCCAGAGTTATCCTGCTGGAACTGAGACACAAGGAGCAGCCTGTAACCCTACTCAAAACAAATGCAGCCTTGAACAGCTACAAATCAAAACACTGACACGTCTGACACTGCCCAAAAGCAGCCAACTTCACTATGTAAGGAACTTCACTCCTAAATTTCCCGGCAGTTCCAAAGGGGGGGGGGGGGAAGATGAGGAGCACACAAAGGAGGATGATTGTTTGTTCAGATGGAGGGTTGAAAGAGCCTTAATCCCACAAATATCGCTCTCTCCTTTCAAACACAGCACTGCCCACTGGCATTTTGTTACTCACACAACCACCTCCTCTCGTTCTGGCGGCTGCAGCTCGAGCTGCTGGTGACAAACCCGGGTGTAAAGCCACAGGTGGGGAGAAGCCACTCACATGTCGTTGTGCAGCAGGTACAAAGCCATAAACAAGGGCTGCTGCAGTCCCTCCAGGGGCCTAAAAACAAACACAGGCCATTTGGGTACACATTTTAAGAGCAGTAGGGTACAGAACACAGCAGGAAGCCAAGTTTTATGAAAACTGAACACTCCAAGACAACCGATGGAAGTTTTTTCCGCATCCCATCATAGGTCTGGGCAACTTTTTTTATATCAATGCAGTTGTATCGTCCAATAAAGCTTCGGGCTGCCCAAACCATGCACCAGCCACTGCTCTGAGCTTGGGAATGGCAATGGGACAAAAGGCAAGGCAACTGCCGGGAATGTGGGGAGCGAGAACCAGCCCTCCCTAGCGGGGAGTGTTGGGAGCACAGCCAGTGCCACACTGCCCTCGGCACAGCCGGCCGGGAACAGCTGTACCCCGCGCTCCTCCAAAGGACGGGAATGCACCTTCACAGCTCCCGGCTGGAAGGGGAGCCACACTCAACTCTCCCAGCCCCACAAGGCACTCTCCTCCTCCTCTGGGCCCTGGTGCCCATCACCTGAGGCAGCAGCAGCTCCCGCTTCCAGCACAATTCCCTCCAGCTCCACAGCACCCCACGCAGAACTCAGGGCTACGAGGAGGCTGCAGCAACACGCTGGGCACACGAGAGGGACCTACGCTCAGCACAGGAACAGCAGCTGGAGCTGGATGCTGCTCCTCTGGAACCAGGGACCCCTTCCATTGCAGGAGGGAATTTTCCACTGCCCAGCTACAGGCCCGACACCAAAGTTCTGCTGGTGCCCGGGATCACACACAGGATCACCTGCTTCCCTCCACTTGCTGAGGCAGCCAGATCTAAACTCAGGATCACAAGAGCTCCCAGAGAGCAAAATTCGCAGCTCACACTTCTTTCAGTTCACTGCAGCGGGATGTGCGAGCTCCACGTTTAGACAAGCACTGGGAACTCCACAGAGTAAATCTCTCCAAGGGTACAAATTACTCCAAGGGTAAATGTCTGTGGATGCCATGCGGGAAGAGCCTGTGCTGTGCCCGTGGTGCCCCTTCCGAAGCCCCGGCTGCTGCCTGGAGCCCCGACAGTGCCCGCAGCACTTGGGCACTGCTCGGGCAAGAGAATTATACTGGAATGCACTAATTTGTGTGAAACTCGCGAGTTTCTCGAGGGCTTTCTGGCGAGCCCAGGGGGCGATTCTGAACACTGAGCCCTGCGCACCTCACACACACAGAGGGAGCCCCGTGCCCCGCCCGCCCCATCCCCGTGCCCCCACACCTCCAGCTCCCGAGCGAGTCTCGCCACCACCTCCGCCATCGTCCCTCACGCATGCGCGAGCTCTGACGTCACTTCCGTCGCCAGCCCCCAGCGACTTCCGCCCGGCTCTCAGTGCGCGGGGCCTGCGGGGGCGTGGCCAAAGCGGGGGGCGTGGCCATGGCGAGGGCGTGGCCATGGTACCGTAGGGGTTACGCGCGGCGCGCGCCCCACGGCCGCGGCCTGTCGGGGTCGCGCAGATGAATCCTTTTTAAACCGCCTTATTTCTGTGAAATAAGCAGAATTCCTGTGTCACAAACAGAATTATCTCCAGTTTGCTGTCTGCTGTATGAGATACACGCCCCCAGCCCGTATTGCACACGTCAGGGATGCACTTCAGGGAGAGAAAGTGCTTTCCCAGCTTCGTGCCTCTTTATAATGGGTTTTAAAAGTAGTTTTATGGTAGCGGTTCTTTATCCTTGTTCCCTATAAAATCCCCTGTTATGCAGAGCAAACAGTGTGGCCAGAGATACACCACAGAATCCCGGGATATCCTGAACTGGAAGGGACCCACAAGGATCACCCAGTCCAATTCCCGGCCCTGCCCAGGACACCCCAACAATCCCACCCTGTCCGTGACAGCGTTGTCCAAACGCTCCTTGAGCCCTGGCAGCCTTGGCGCCGTGACCAGTGCCCTGGGGAGCCTGTTCACCCTCTGGGGGAAGAACCTTTCCCTGATACCCAGCCTAACTGTCCTCTGACACAGCTGCAATATTTATACAATATAGCATTCAGTATATATACAAGAAATCATCTGTATCTCTGCCTATATCCTATGAAATAGCCCATAATGTGCTCAAATGTCATTTAACAGCACATGTGCTACTTTAGAGGTGGAACCACCCCTCTGCCGTGGCCTTTCTGTGGCTCGGGTTCCCATCCCCAGTGAGACCAGGGGGCTGTTCTGAGCACTGAGCCCTCTGCACCTCACCTGGGGTCAGCACTGGGACCCCCAGTCCTGCCCAACTGGCCCCAAAACCAGGCTCATGAGCCATATTTCTGACTGGAGGAGGGTTGAACATGTTTGCAGCCCGGTTTGAGGCAAAGGAATTGATGGAAAATGGCAAGATTGTCACCAGATCTTCGCAAGTACCGGGGCCGCAGATATAAACTCACAGTTTTAGGGTAAAATTAACCCTAATGAGGAGGCTCATTTTCTGCAAACCTTTGCTTTCTGATATGATGAATTTGCTTTCCACGAACATCCTCACCCCAGGTCACAAGGCCTGACCCCACCACTTCTCCCCACCTCCCATCCCCAGCACTGCCCCAAACACCATTCCCCAAACCATTTATTCCTCCTGTGGAGAGTTTCCCCAAGCTGTGCTCCAGAGCTGCACCACCTGACTCTAAAGTTAGGATGCCCTGTGCAAGCCTGTTCCAAGTGTGCCAGGGTCGTCCAGAGGTGCTCCCCACACTTCTGGGTTGAAACAAGGGAAAAAACCAGTAAAAATTGAACAGATAAGAGGTTTCCTCGAGAGGGCAGTAGCTGCAAGGGAAACTGCCTAAAAATCCAAGGAAACTGGACATCCATACATCCTACTGTCCCTTTCATGCAAGAAACTCTTTCCATTTCAAGGCAGCTGGGCTTTTTTTTTCTTTTTTATGTTTCTTTTTGCTTTTCATTATGTTTTTAGAACAACAAAGAAAGGGTTGCTTCCCAGTGTGCTTAGCTGAACACCTCTCTGGAAGCCATTCCTTGGCATGGGGACAGCCAGAAAAGCCGTATCCTCTTTCTCTTTTATAGCCTTCCCTCCATCCCTCTCCTCTTGCCTTCCTTTAACACCCTAGGGTACATGTCCCTGTGATTCTGGACCACGTCCTCACCTCTCTTTCCCTCCTTTCCCAAAGCTGTTTAAGGCTCTGATAGTATTTTCAGGGAGGAGACATGCCAGAAGGGAATACTCTTCTTTTTGCATCACCAAAATAAAATGCAGCAGGTCTGTTGTATTTTCAGGGTTATTAAAAATCCGGGAGGTTTGGATGCTGTTTCTGGGGTTGTCTGGAGCTGGTGTGGGATGAGCTTGGCCTCTGTTTGGTGGCATCATCCAGCACCTCTGGAAGCAGCCCAGGAAGTCACTTATTTTATTCAGGAGTTACTCTTCATTTTAGACACCAAAACAAGAGGCCAGACTCAAAACAGATGAGCACATTGGAAAGTCTATTCCACGGGCAAAACTGACCACGTTAAATTAACAGGAAGGCTTCCTGACTTGACAGGATCCTGATTTGTCTTCGGCCCAAAGGCTTGAAAAGCACTTTAAGAGGTGGCCACCAGCTGCTGTAGAAGTGTAAACTAAATTTAATGAGATTTTTATTCAGCTCCTGGTGACGATGGCAGGAAAATTTCAGCAACTCATTTGTGGCTTGCGTGAATTTTAGTATGGAGATGGAAATGGATCCCATTCTGCCATGATTTGAAAGCAATAACAATACGTTTCCAAGGAAGATTAGCAGAGATTTCGTGACAGGGCTTTATTTTCCCAGTCATTTCCATGTGCTGCCTGTGATCTGGAGGTGCCCTCTGGAAAGATGATTGCGAGCGGTTTCCCTTTCTTATCTGCTTCAAAAGCTTTGTGGTGGAACAAAAGAATCATGATGGGGAAATTAAGATGCAATGGAGCGATATAGAACAATAGGACAGTTAATTTAATGTGCAAGTTAAAGAAAACGGTGCTAAAGGGTCAGGTTGAACCTCTCCACATCCTTCCCATCCCCCCAACACCCTGACTGATATTGTCTGGGTTGCTCTGAGCACAGGCTGGATCCAAATATGTTATTTCCTTCCATGACATCAAAGGGGAAAACGCCTCGGTTTTTAGGAGCTGTGTCCACGAAAGGAAACAGCGAGCAGCCGCTGGGAAATGATCATTGCTTTTTCCCCAAACACGTTTTTTTAAGCTATTTCATTTTCATAAGGGCGTCGGTTTAAACTGCAATAAACAAGAAGCTCTCTGGGATATTTGGGATATTACATTTTTTGCTTTCCTCATTCTTGTTTCATCAGCTCCACGCTGAGTTCTCGGTTATCCAGGTTTATAGTACAGCACTTTGCTGCAATTAACTGGCACAGGCTGCCCAGAGAAGCTGTGGCTGCCCCTTCTCTGGAAGTGTCCAAGGCCAGGTTGGACAGGGCTTGGAGCAACCTGGGCTAGTGGAAGGTGTCCCTGCCCATGGCAGGGGGTGGAGCTGGATGGGCTTTAAGGTCCCTTCCAACCCAAATTCCAGAATTCTGGAATTCTACGAATTAAAGGAAAAATCCCTGACTCAGGGGGGCTGAGGAGTTTGCAGGATGTGTAGGAGCCCACGAAGTGACCAGAGTGGCATGAGGGGCTGAGGACTGTCCACCCACCTGTCCTTGTCCATGGGACTCTGTGTCTTTCTGCTGCTGCTCCAGAGCAAATCTCCTGAGCTGAGATTTGGGGGTCTCTGAGCTGCTTTCTGTCCGCCCTGAGCACCTTTTTTCCCCTTCTTCTTGTCTTCCCCAGGAGTAAGCAGGAGTGATGGTTTCTGCCAGTGGATCTGGAGGCAAAGGCTGCCCTTTCTTAACCTGCCAAGGGGATAAGAGACTCAGTGTGGATTTAACCTAAGCTTTGTTTTTATGACTCTCTAGGCTTGTCTGTGCATTTTCCTGGTTTTGCTTTGTTCTCCGGGATCCTAAGCCAAGTTTCTGTCCCCTCCCTGGCTCCTGGGCCAGCAGTTCTTGCTTTCCACATATTTTAATCCTCTATGGCAAAGACCTTTGGTAGTTTTGGGCAACACATCAGCTCTTCTCTTGGCTGCATCTTCACCACGCTGCTCTTTTGCTTGAAAATCCTTGAAATCCACCAAATTTGGGGGGATACAGAGAGGATGGGGATTCCTGGTCCATTGTAGGGTGTTTGGGAGATCAAGCATCCAGCAAGGAATATTTGTGGGGATGGAGTGGGAGGATCCCAGGTGAATCTCGGGATGTCTGAGGGATAGAGTGGAGGTCTGGTCCAGCCAGGGCATTTGGGGGATGGGGCAGGCAGGTCCCTGGTCCAACATGGGTGTTGGAGGGTATGAACGGGGGGTTCCCTAGTGCAGTAGGGAGCATTTGGGGGATAGAGTGAGTGATCACTGCTCCAGCTGGGGCATTTGAGGGATGGAGCTTCGCTGTGTCGGAGCCCCTCTCCAGTCTATGCCCTTATCAACAGGATGGGATGCACACTGGGAAAAAGCCCAGGGGCTTCCTCCTTTGGCCTCCCAGTTTGTGCTGGGGCTGGCTGGGGCCACATCTCTGCCCTGAGCTGCCCCATGCCAAGCGAGGTGGGATGAGCTTCCTGTGCCAGGGAGGGAGATGCTCCTGCAGAACCCTGCTGCCTGGCTCAGCATCCCTCCTGAGGGAGCACGATGCATTGCCGTGTCTCGCGGGGCTGGTAAATGTGCTAATGCCCCGTAATCGCACGCGTGTTAACAAACACCTGTTCCCGCCACAGCCACCGGGACACCGGGCCAGCGTCTGGGGGAGTGTAATAAAAGCCCCAATTAGGACGCGGGCTTTGATCTCCGGGAGGTGAAGGAGTTCAGGCAGCTGTGCCGAGACCTCTCCCGCAGCCGTTCTTCTACTTCAGTAACATCCTTACAAAGAAGATCCTGTGTCCACGGCGCCTCGTTACGGCCCTTCTTCCCAGCCCGCGGCCACCTGTCCTTCCGTGCCGCCCCAGCGCGCCCGCCGGGGTCCCTGCCCGGGTCCCCTCCCGGGGCCTGCCGGCAGAGGGGCGCGAATCGGATTTCACGGCTCCGACGCCTGCAAAGAGCTGCCGGGCTTTGCTCTCCATTACTCAAAGTCCCCGTCCCAATGGGCTCTTTGTTCCCACGGCACGGCCTGCCAGCAGCTGGGTTCTCCATCCAGCCGCGCTGGGATGCAGGCGACGGAACGGGGAAGCAGCCGGGACACGGGACCCCCTGTGCACATCCCTGGGGACTCCAAGGGACACTTCCCGTCCTGCACGGGGTGAAGAACCCCTGCATCCCACACAAGGATCCTGGCCCAGAAGAGATGGAGGATCGCAGCAAGGTGAAGGGTCGGCCTCTTCTCCCAGGCAACCAGCAAGAGAACAGGATGAAACAGCCTCAGGCTGTGCCAGGGGAGGTTCAGGTTGGACATCAGGAAGAATTTCTTCATGGAAAGGATTGTCAAGCACTGGAAGGGGCTGCCCAAGGAGGTGGTGGAGTCCCCATCTCTGGAGGGGAAGTACTTCTTAAAACAAAGTTAAGAAACCTTTCCAGACTTCAGCCACACTTTTCCCATAATTCCTGGAATAAGGTGGGTCTGAAAAGGAAGAGAGATGGATATAAAACAAGAGGTGGGGAAAAACAACTTGGAAAAGCAATCGAGCGTATTTCCATAGGAATAAATATTTCATGGCACAGGCAGGCACACCCCAGGCTATTGGTCTGAGCCCCTGTGATGGGGAGGTCGCTTCCCACCCCTCAGTGGCTTCCTGTCTCCAAAGGCAATGGCTTGAAGGGCCCACAGCCCTCCAAGACCATAATTAAGCAGGATCTTTGCTTCAAGCCTGGATGTGTGTGGTGGGAGCTCCTGCTGTTCCTGCTATTCCAGCCTGCACTGGTCTGGAGAGGGTCCTGCCCCATTTCCTTGCTGGTGGGGGTCTCTCACCTCCATGGGGACGTGGGGATGAGACCTGCCCATCTCCAAAGGGACAAGTGGCAGGGGAAGGGTTGTGGCCACCAGGCCCTGGCAGCTCCCCACTACCCTCTCTAGTGGCTCATGGTTTGGTCCTCAAAGTTTGCTTCAGGCAGCATTTCCCAAGTAAAACCCCAAAATATCTATTATCTTTTTTTTTTTTTTTCCATTTTATTCCCATGGAAAAAGCTAGAAGAAAGGAAATCCAAGAACAAAGGGCAAAGACACCTTCTACTCATGGGAAAAATCTTACTTTTATGGGAGGAAATCTGCCCAAGATGTGTTGGCTGAGGGTGGAACAATGATATAGGTGCTCAGTGGTCTCTGGTGCACTATCTGCTCCTTCTCCCTGCCTTTTGCTGAAAAGAGCCCCTTTCACATCAGTAAGGGGACAGCAGTGTGGGGAGACGGGCTTGGAACACAGGCTGGGCCACCAAATTTGAAAGGAATATAATAAGCTGTGAAGGAAAGTCAGTTGTTTAAAAGACCAAAGTGCTCTCAGTCGGTACTGAAATAATCTTCCAAAAAAAGAGCCACACACACTCCAGAAACAAAGGAAATGTGTGACAGAAACAGCATCAAGAATGTTAATTCTTTGATTGATTATTGCTGAATCCCCAGATTCCCAGCTTCTTTGGGTGTCACTACAGCTGGGAAAGGCTTCTCTTGCGTCAGCCTCTGTTTTGCCACTCTGCTGTGGTTCAGTCTCACACTGCCATACCCACTGCAGTGAAGCCACCACCATGATGAATCCCCATCCCACTCTTCCCTCCTCACACCCTTTGCCTTCACAGTTACTGGCACTGACCAGGGATTTTTTTCATCAAAAGCTGCCCAAAACTAAGTTGAAACTGCCCTAGGAGCACATCCATCCCTCCCAGAGAGCTGGGGTGGGGGGACACAGCAGAGAGGACCAGACCCACTGCTCAGAGAGTCCCCTCTGGGAGCTCCTCTCTAGGGGGATATTTGGGGATGCACCCAATGTCTCCATATTTCACATCACTATTTAATTTAAGTCACGGAGCTGTTTATCCTGTAAGAACACCGTGCTTTTTTAGTCATTTATTTACAGTATGAGGCATTCCCCACATGCATGAACTGCTGGAGACCATAGGACAAGCCTATTTATTTTGGACTCTGGTCCAATTTACACTAACCAGGGAGCAGGGATCCCTAAAAAGGCTGGTGAGTGGAGCAGAGCCAGCCTGTGGGCTCTAACAACGCAGCCATTATAAAGTCCTGTGCATCACCCCCCATAAACACGTGCTCTGGATTTGATCTGGAAGCAAATCTGATTTAGATGGGTCTCTTTTTAATGTGCATTCCATGGGTGGGAGCCCACTGGGAAGCACAGAGCCAAGGACTCCACACCACTAGTCCTCATCATTTTGTCCCCACAGGGTGTGCAAAGCTGGGGGCGAAGAGGTGCAGGTACCTCTGAGTAATGGGCATCCCTCAGGAGGGATGTGGTGGAAGGCACATGGGAAACACTGGCTTTGGGGTGGAAAAAAAGGGTTGATCCCACATCTGGGTCGGTTTGGCGCTGTGGGATGTCAGGTTTCCTTGCCATGCCTCAGTTTCCCCCCTGCAAAGCCAGATGCTCCTGCTTTGCACAGAGCCTGGCAGACAAAAAGACATGATGCCAACGTTCACCAACGCCATCAACTCCATCAGAAACTCGCTACTGTTTCATCCCATTCCCAAATACTCATCTTCTGTTCTATAAGGAGAAAAGTAAGATTTAGGAATTGTTTTACAGGATGCATTTCCCTCTGTGGCACCCCAAAGCTCTCCTAGGGAACCTGAAACACCAAACATCTGGGTGCAGCAACAAATATTAAGAAACAACAGTACATTCATTGTTTTGCAGCCTTTTATAATCCATTCAATGATTTTTAAATAAACTGCATGGAAAACGATAGAAATTCCAGGCCCTGGAACCCATTATTCCCACATGCCAAGCCTGACGCCACTAAGTGTAGCGAGGACTCTGAAGTTAATGAAATTCCTGCCTGAACAAACTTTTATCCTGCTGTTTGGTAAAATGACTTGTGCATCTGAACAGCAACATCACTCAAGCTGTTAAGACATTGTCTGTGGAAAGGAAGGCAAAGGAGCAGGAGGAATATATTTGCTAAATTGAATAAAAGCAGCAATATTTATTTAAAATATATCTTGATTAGGTCATTGGAGGTTGTTGAGTTGAAAGCACGAGGGTGAACTGATCAACTGCTGTGCCAGCAACTGAGGTCTCCAAGTTAAATTTATCTCCAAATTTTAACTGATTTTCATACAAAACATCCATACACCACTCCACCACACCTGGAAAGGCTCCATTCCTAGAGCCTCTGTGAAAAAAATGTTTCATTGACAGTCAAATGAATAAATGACTGAATCACTTCAAAGCCCCCAAAGGAGCATTTTTTTCAAGAACACATTTTAGATGACAGCATCCGCCTCATTTCTTAAATTCCTGATAATCCTCCCATTCTGATGAAAGATCTGTTTTGCACAAGAGGAGTTTTGCAGAGAAGAAACTTGCCCAGCTGGCCCTAATTAAGGTTTCCTTTGTCCAGATGTAGCATATTTCTAGAGCTGGGTTTTTAAAACCCTTGTGTGTGCTCCAGCTTTCCTCCACAGGGCTGGAGAATGCCCTTGGAGGGCCGGAGAGCACTGACAGCTTTTGAAGGCCCTTGCAGGGAATATATATTGATTATTGGCATTGCATTCTGCTCTTTTCCCCATCCCTGGAAGTGTCCAAGGCCAGCTTGGACAGGGCTTGGAGCGATCTGGTCTAGAGGAAAGTGTCCCTGCTCATGGCAGGGCGTTGAAATGAGATGAACTTAAGAATTCTCCCAACACAAACCAGTCTGTGATCCTGTGACATAACCCCAGCAGTTTTCCAGATGGACTTCACTGGCACAAGGAGCCTTCTCCTGCAGGGAAAGGGCGCAGCAGGAGGTGAACATCACCTGGCTTTAACCACATGCCAACTCTTAATGAAGCAGAGGGGATGTTAGCCTGCTGGCAAACACCCCCAAAACCTGGCTGTCGGCCACACCTTTCCCTCCCCTGGGAAACCTCTGCGTTTCTTTGGGAAGAAAACCATTTCCCCCAAAGAACGCTGGTCTGCTGCTGAGCCACACAGCACAGAAAGTATTTTGAACTGGAGGCTTAAGGGTGGTTTCTTGGAAGAAATCACTCTTGCTCTGCTGCTCTACTAACATAAGCCTGGAGGACTTGCTGCATATTTTCCCCCACTGAACATCATTGGAGTTGTCCCTTCCAAGCCCGTGCCTTGGAAGATTCCAGAGCTGTGCAGTCCCAGAGCCAGATCCATCTGAGAGGTGTGTTTTCAGGTCTCTGAGTGCCTCAGCAATGCCCTGTTACTCTTCACACCCATCCTACAGCTTGAAAAATATAAGCTGTTGAGTGCAGGAGGATGGAAAAGCACCAGGAGGAGGGTGGTCAGCTGATATTTTTAGCACCTGCAGAGGTTTCAGCCTGGAGGACGGGTGGGGGGATGAACACCTTGTGCCATTCCTGGGTGGAGGGGAGGATGGAGCGTGCCTGATACCACGGCACAGCCATCTCCCAACAAGTCCTGCTCCCTGTGCAGGCATCTCTCCAACACATCATAATTTTTGCCACAGGCTTAAGGCATGGGCAGGTCTGGTTACTGGTTTCTCCATCTCCTCTGAAACTACCTGAGGCTGACACTGAGCACTGCTCTTGGGAGAATAATCTTATAAGGCAGAGAAAGGTCTCTCAGATAACGGGAGATCATAGGATCACAGAATGGTTTGGGTTAGAAGGGACTTAAAAGATCATCCAGTCCCACCCCCTGCCATGGGCAGGGACACCTTCCACTATTCCAGGTTTCTCCAAGCCCTGTCCAAGGTGGTCTGGAACACTTCCCAGGACAGGGCAGCCACAGCTTCTCTGGGCAACCTGGGCCAGGGCCTCACCATCCTCCCAGAGAAGAATTTCCTCCTAATATCCAATCCAAACCTGCCCTAATCATCATCATCTCCCTTGCCTCCTCTGAGGGTGTAAACTGGCAAAATTCACTGATTTCAAGGGAGCCCACTCCAAGGTGCCTCCTGAGGTTCACCTGAATCTCCCCTCCCTGTCCCCAAGTGCTGCCTACCCCACTCCTGGGTTTCTTTTCCCTCCTTCTCCTCAGCATTTAATGAACATAAATAAAGCCTGGAGTCCTCTCCCGCTGTTTCCCTTCTCGTCCTGTACTGGAAAGGCAACAGAGTCCCGTTTTTTGTACACCCAGCTCTCCTTTTCCATGCAGAGCTGACCTTCAGCCCCAGCCAGACACACAGCAGTGAAGGATCTGACTCCATAGGACTTTGCAAGCCGTTACCTCACGAGGGCTTGTTTTGCCTTGTTCCTTTTCAAAACAGAGAGCACACGTGCCATTCCATGGAACAGATGGCTGGCTCTGTCCTCAGACCCCTCTGTCCCCCCCACATGTGGGCCTGCAGCAGCATCCTGGGTTCAGGACCTCGCAGATGGTCTGGGTAAACATGGTCGGGGGGAACGGTAGGGAGGGAGGAAAGGAGAGATGGATGGATGGATGGATGGAGGGATGGGGTAAAGGCTCTGGGCCCTCCCTGCCTTGGATGTGGTGCCCAAGCATTTGGTGCTCCATGAAACTGGGAGAAAAGGGTTTCACCTCACAAGGACTTACAGGGGGAGCATCCAGCCACCACCAGGCTGCAGCTTCATTTTATGTGACAGCAAGAGCTTCAGCTGGGATGTTTTACACCTGCACTGAGTCAGTGTCCAAGCACTGGAGGAGTCTCCAGAGAGGGCAGAGGAGGTGAAGGTACTCATGGGGTCACAGAGAATATCGGGTTCATGGAGGGGGACCTCCTCTCGTTTCCTCCTCTGCTCTCCCCTCGCTCTTGGGCTTGTTCTCCCAGAGCAAGTGCAGCCGGGCACAGCTCCATCCTCAGGCCAGATGGCCAGGGCTTCCCAGCCTGACCCTTGGCTGTGCTGAGCAGCTCTCCAGGCTGGCTCAGGGCAGGTGTGTAGGACAAAACCACTGACCCTACACTCTCGCTGTGGTCCCTGCCAGGCCCTGGGAGGCAGGACTCGATATTCCCTGAACAGCATGTTCCCTGAGTCAGGGTCATTCCCAGTTTCTCCCAGTCTGGCCCACAATCATGAGGCAGACCCAGAAAGAGGGGCCAGCATGGGAAGCAGCTGAGTGGGATTGTTTCCAGACCGGTGCAGCTGGGGAAAGTTTACTTTGCTAAGCTGCTACTGTCCCAAAGTTATTAAAGGCACACTTGGTGCATTAGCCCCTATTTTAGCCATACTGGTAAAACTTGGCACAGACCAAGCATCACATCAAAGCCAGGAGGAAATGCATTTTTTTGGTTGGTGAGCCTCAGAAATTGTGCTGCCCCATTGCCCCAAGGGCTGCTGCATCCCCCACAGCCCTGCCACTGGCACTATCCAGCACCCTGAACAGCCAGCCATGGATGGCTTGGCCCTGACCCCCTGGCCAGGGGCAGCCCCCTCATCCCTAGGAAGGGGTAGCCTCCCTGGGTGGGATTTCAGTCCCTGGCACCAGCCTGCACTGGGGGGTTAAAATGGGGATTTCATTAATGTAACTTATCCCAGCAGGCTCTGGTGCATCGGGAAGCAGCATCCCCTCCCTTCCCATCCCCTTCCCCTGAGTCATTTACAGTGGGGCTGAGCAAAATAAGCCCCACCCTGGGAAAGCCCTTTAGTGGCTGCAACATCCCCCGGAGCTCACAGCTGACCCTGGGGGTAGCTGAGACCTTGCAGAGCCACTGCACTCATGACACCATCGAGGAGATCAATTTGTTTGCTTGGGGCTTCCTCATCTGCTCAGGGAGCTCCCAGTGCCAGGGCTGCCATCCCAACCCTCACAGGTCACTCTTAATGTGCTTTTAATGGCTGTGTTGGGGCATACAGGACTGGCAGGACTGGCTCACCTTGAGCCCAACCTTTTGCAAAATCTACCTTTTTGCTTCAAGATTTTATTGTATTTCATAGAATCCCAGAATAGCTGGGGCTTGAAGGACCTTAAAGGCCATCTCATTCCAATCCCATTGCCGTGGGCAGGGACACCTTCCACTAGATCAAGTTCCTCCAAGCCCCATCCAACCTGGCCTTGAATTAAAATTAGGATTTAATTAAAGTCAGGATTTAATTTATGTATATTTTTATATTACAGATTTATAAAACCTGTGTGTAGGACTGATGCTGCCTTCATCCAGAGAAACCCTTGGTTCTCTCCTCAAATATGCTTCTACAAACCCTTGGGTACCTTATTAACTGAGTAAGGTACACTTACAGACAGACACCAGGGGAACAGATCCTCAGGGGATGGATTCCTTTGAACCAGGATGGTGATGCAGACAGACAAGCAGATAGATCATATTTACTGAGCCACAAGCTTTGGAGAGGAAGAAAAGGAATGTCAGGTGACATAACAACACCTTAGGCTGCCCACAACACTCCCAGAGCGCCAATCCCACTGCACAAAGACACATCTCTAACCGTGAGACAGCAGCTATTTCCCCCTCATTTCAAAAGCTGAGCACAAGAAAAGCCCCTCAGGTAAATGGAATGCTCTGCCCCTGCCAGAAATGGATACAAGGCCAGGTTAAACAGGGCTTGGAGCAACCTGCTCTATGGGAGGTGTCCCTGCCCATGGCACAGGGCTGGAATGAGATGAGCTTTAAGGTCCCTTCCAGCCCAGGCCATTCTATGATATATGTGAATATATGTAGGGATTAAAGGCAAGTCTCTTCTGTCTATATAGAATATATATATTCTATACATAGAATAGTTTCATAAACCATCTTCTTTTCTTGTTCTTGCTGCCCTCTCCATATTTCATTCATTCCCTTGTTTTCCTCATGCAGTGGGGCTCCATCATGGCCCTTACCCACACAATAATTGGGAAGCCTTTCTTCACCAAGAATTTAGAAATATGAAGCATTTTACCACTGCTTTTTCAGTACATATTATTTCCTTTTTGACTTCATTCCTTAAAAAAAAGTCAGAATCAAGCACTGCAGGTGGGTGGGAGAACAACATCTGTCCCCAGGCCTTGATCTGGCTGTGGTTGCTGATAGAACATGCCAGTCCTGGGGGGAAAAGGGATTGCAGGAGCTGGCCAGGACCCAGCTCCAAATGTAACTTCAGAAACAACTTGAGAAACTCCTGTAAATAAAATTCAGGGCATAAAGCTGCCTCTGAGTCAGGCCTGGCAGAGAGGAATCTACCTCCAAATGGGGCTTTTCCCCCTGTGTTTTCCCTCTGGCATCCTGCTTCTAATATGACAGCAATTAAAAGCCCTGAAAAATGGATGGAAATAATTTAGAAGAGGTCTCTATTAGATCTGCTCTCATTAGCACTGCAGGCTATTTTTTCAGCTGCTAATTGACAGCTGCCTTCCATATGCAGTGTCAAAAAATAACATCACCAAGGCATTTAAGGAGGGATATTTTACCAGGGGCTGTCTTGTCGGCACACCAAGGAGCACAAGAAGGGTGACAGTCACACAAGCCCACCACGGGTGCCCTGATGTCAGGCAGCTCCAATTCTGAGGATGCCATGTCCCGAGGACTTGGGACACACCAGGTCCTCCCTTCCCACCCCCTGTGGGACCACCTGATGTGTGTCCGTGGCAAAGAAGGGATGCCCTCAGCACCCAGAGGGTTTGGAGCCTGCACGTTCAGCAGTGCCATAAAAGCACAGAGCATGGCTCCAGGCATTCACTTCTGCAAACCTGCCCTGCCTCAGGGAAACCATGGGAGCCCTCCAAAGGTAGAGGTTTCCACCAAGAAGTGTCCCAAGGAACCATTGAGTAGAATCAGTAAGGTTGGAAAACACCTCCAAGACCATCAAGTTCAGCCTTCAACCGAACGCCACCACATCCATTAAACCATTCTAGCAAGTGCCATGTCTATTCCGTTTTTTGAACACTTCCAGGGATGGTGACTCTACCAATTCCCTGGGCAGCCTGTTCCAATGCTTAACCACTCTTTTAGTGAAGAAATTTTTTCTAATATCAAACGTGAACCTCCCCTGGTGCAGTTTGAAACCATTTCACCTTGTCTTGTCACTCATGCCTTAGCCCACTGGTGTGTTCTGCCTGCAGGTGTCATGGATGTTCCTTCCTATTGCAAGAAAAACTTTGGACAACACCAAATACAGCCAAGAGATGAACCGCCCTAAATTTTTGTGAGGGGTGCTTACTTTGCACCGAAAGCCCATATGGGTGGGTTAGCCAGGAGCTAGACCTGACAGGGAGACAGAGGCACCTGGATGAACGTCCAGACTCAGGGACACCACACAGTGAGCAAGTGGGTGGTCACATGAGATATTTACTCAGTGGATTTACACAGGAACAGCCTTGGAAGCCAGGAAATGGAAAAAATGACTGTGTGCCAAGGTGGGCATTACACTAATTGGCTGTTTAAACCAATGATTGATGAACTGTTGGTTTTCCTTTAGCACTTCCCCTGGCACCCAACACAGACTTACTGCTTCCTGCAGAAGATTTTTACAGAAAGGGCTGAAGATGTTCCTGAATTTTAACTTGTGAGCCCATACTGAGTATCCCTTAGACATAGGAAGCTCCTGGACAGCTGATCTTGGATTTCTTTCCTGGGGAGGCAAGAGCAGCCCAGCTATCAGGCTGGAAGCTGTGATTTGGCTTGTCTTCTACCTGAACTGCACGGATCAACAGTGACAGGAGCAGGGAGGGGAAAGCCATCAGCTGGGGGCAGTGATCATCCAGCCCAGCTCTGAGGGTGCCCTAGGGATATGTCAGGTCAGCCTGCCTTCTCTGAGGAAACAAATGGGTCTGCTGTGGGAAATGCATGCTGAAATATCTGGCTTGGTGTTATAGAACTGCTTTCATCTGTGCCTTTGATCTTTGAGAAATTACAGGTCTGCCCATGGCTGCTGGCTCCTTCAGGCAAATACTGATGTCACCACGTCTCCCATTTCCCCTTTGAGCTTTCTAGGTCACAGAATCCCAGAACAGTTTGGGTTGGAAGGGACCTTAAAGCTCATCCAGCTCCACCCCCTGCCCTGGGCAGGGACACCTTCCACCAGCCCAGGTTGCTCCAAGCCCCGTCCAACCTGGCCTTGGACACTTCCAGGGATGGGGCACCCACAGCTTCTCTGGGCTACTAGTCACCTCCAAAAGGGGTGACCCCTGCAGTGTCCAAGCCACAGCACCATCACTTCTCCTGGTCCTTTCCAGACATGGGATAGCTAAAGGCAGATGAGCATCTGGAGGTGCAGAGGGACATGGATAGTGCACCAGAGACCACTGAGCACCTATATCATTGTTCTACCCTCAGCCAACACATCTTGGGCAGATTTCCTCCCGTAAAAGTAAGATTTCCATTGCTAGTAGATCAGTTTTCTTCACCACCAACACAGAAAATCAGGTGCCCGACACTTGGACACCGACAAACAGGCCTTTTCCCCCACTTGAAGTGATGCAGGTTATTTTTCAGGCTCTGAGCACTCACTTATTTGGGCCTGTCAGCACCAATAATGACAACCTCTGCCAGTGGGTGGGAACAGCCCATCAGCCTGGTGCACAGAGCTGGCTGTGATTTACAGAGAGCCCACAGAGTGTAGATCTCACATCATTTCAAGCAGGGTTATTTTTTACTGTTGCTCCATGCTGTAAATTTGTCTTCGCGTGCCATAATTAACAGCATTGCCTTGCACAGGCAAGGTGATTTACAGGCCTGGAAATAGCTGCAGCAAGGGCATTGCCAGGGAATTCGGGACAGGGGCTGGGGGAGGCAGGAGAGCAGCCTGGACCACACCGGTGGGTGCCCACGTGCTGCCCCACGCTGTGCCCAACAGCAAGGAGAGGGCTTGTAAGGCAGCGATATGGCTTCTGCTGGTCAACAGCTGGCTGAATATGAGCCCAGCTGTGCCCAGGTGGGCAGGAGGGGCAATGGCACCTGGCTTGTATCAGCAGTAGTGAGGCCACAGGACCAGGGGTCATCCCTGTGTACCTGGCACTGGTGAGGCTTCACCTCAAATCCTGGGTTCAACTTTGGCCTCTCATGACAAGAAGGATATTGAGGGACTGGAGCACATCCAGGGAAGGGAACGGAGCTGGAGAAGGGGCTGGAGCAACAGGAGAGGCTGAGGGAGCTGGGGCGGCTCAGCCTGGAGCAAAGGAGGCTCAGGGGGGATCTTCTGGCTCTGCAACCCCCTGACAGGAGGGGGGAGCTGGGGGGGGTGTCGGGCTCTGCTCCCAGGGAACAAGGGACAGGAGGAGAAGAAACAGCCTCAAGCTGTGCCAGGGGAGGGTCAGGTTGGATATTGCGAAAAACTACTTCACTGAGAGGGTTGTCAGCCACTGGCAGGGGCTGCCCAGGGAGGTTTGGAGTCCCCATCCCTGGAGGTGTCCAAGGAAGGATTGGACATGGCACGCAGAGCTCTGGACTGGGTGACAAGGTGGGAATTGGGCACAGGTTGGACTTGATGGCCTGGGAGATGTTTTCCAACCTCAGTGATTCTGTGATTCTGCCCCCTTGAGTTCTTATTTCATGGTAGTTATCAGATGGAGAAACTATTGCACTAAAGTAATCATTCTCTGGGCATAAAAGAACAATGACAGTTTCCCCAAAACAAGAGCACGGAGTTATCCAAAACATAAATAGAAACAGAGCCATGGCCAGACTTTGTGGTTATTTAAGAGAAACACGCAAGAGATCAAGTTCTGCAGATAACTTAGCTGATCCTCGGCTGCATCACTGACATATCTCCATAGGTTCATCCCTAAATAACTGACCTTCAGAGCTGGATGGGAGTTCTCCCCCAGAATAACTCCTCTGGTGAGGCAAATGCAATTTCTGAAAACTCTGAGTTTTCTGCAGGAAAATGTTTGAGAAGCCATTTTCCCTTGGGAGCAAACAACAAAAAACCTCTCACAAGCCAAGCAATATTTCATTTCAGTTCAGTTTCTTTGGAATAAAAGCCCTGCAGTTCGTGAAGCTGAGCTGAGATCCTAAATTTCGTCTATTTTGCACTAACCAGAATCTGCAAAAATGTTGCTGTGGTGCCATTTGTGAGCTGTTAGTCAGGCTGGGTTCATTTCCCATGATCATTTCCACAGCCTGGTTTACCTGGGGTCCTTGTGAATCAGGAGAAACACAGCATACCCCAGGAATTTCAGGTATAGGGGATATTTAGTCACGTTTGCAAATCCTATCTGGTAGAGGCTGGGGATACAAAGGAGTCCCTTAAACCCAAGGTGCCCAATTCCGTAAATGCCAAATGATATGGAAGGATATAGAGGAACTGTGGCTGCCCCATCCCTGGGAGTGTTCAAAGCCAGGTTGGGCAGGGCTTGGAGCAACCTGGTTGCTCCAAGGGAAGGTGCCCCTTAAGATCCTTAAAGGAGCTTCAAGGTCACTTAGTTCTAGCTCCCCCATCCCTGGGTATTTGTGTGTATGGATGAGCTCAGTGGATGCTGGACATGAATTCTTGGTCATCTGGATGTACTGGTACAACCTCCCACACGGACATTTTCATCCTGGTATACAAACCCCTGTTTTAATGCAGATGATCTCAGTTTGGAGGAAATGAAAATAAATCTCTGTTCCTATCCTGTAATGAGTATTCTGCTCTGGGAATCCATTCGTAGGACTGTCTGGATTAGCTACAGCAGAACAGAGAAGAGATGTCTACTTTTGGGAAGGAAAACATGCTATCCTGTTTCACAGCTCAGGGAGCACCCCTGGGTGCCCAGCAAAATATAAGGGAACACACCTCTTCTAATTGCCCCTTATTTCCCCATCATCCTCTGTAAAATCAAGCTCAGGCCAGCACCTGACCTGTCAGTTACTCAGGTTTAACTCCCTAAAACACAGAAAAAGTGCTCTCCCTCCCAGTTTATGTCCCAAATGCAGGAGGCAGGAGCCCTTCATGCTCTTTGGAGCTCTGCTCCATCAATACCATTTGCTGAAGCATGATAAAACAGCACTTACAGAAAATAACCACTAACCAACCCCATCACCCTGAGCATGGGCTGGAAGGTCCCCAAAAAGCTCTGCCACTGGAAAACTAACCTCACCTGGTCAAACCCCAGCTTGGGATGGCACCCTGTCTAGCACTGGGGAGAAAATACAGTAGAAAATTACTGCTCTGAGCTCAAACAACACATCTACTTACATCTGTCTGTCTGTATATCCTTGCTTCCTTACCCTCCAGCCAATCTGCCTGCCCAGCCAGGCTCTCATAGGAAGCTGCAGCTGCCTATTTGCCTCTGCCCAGCCCTGCCTTCTTGCAGAGCACCTGGGTGAGGAGCAGGACCTCTTCCCTTCCTGCTTTTCCAGGGTTTGCTGAGCCAGGAGGCCACCCAAGAGCCTGCTCATGGCAGTGGTTCCACAGGACACGTATTGCCAGTCACCAGGGGCTCAAGCACACTCACAACTGTGCTTATGCTCAAGCACACTCACAACTGTCACAGAATCCCAGAATGGTTTGGGTTGGAAGGGACCAAAGCTCATCTCATCCCACCACCTTTCACTAGCCCAGGTTGCTCCAAGCCCCATCCTACCTGGCCTTGCAGTATCACCAGGATACTCTTTGGGGTCATCGTCTTCAGCTGGATGATGGCCACTGATTCCACTTGAATCTTGCAGAGCAGAGATTTATTCTGCAGTCTGTTTGCTCTCATAAGTGAGCCAGACTAACACGAAGGACCAGGGTGTAGCTCCCTACAGGGATCTGTGCTCAGGGACACTGCCAAGCAGCCCCAGAGAGGTGGGGACAGCAAACTGGCTGTGAAACCCAGCTAGAAAGCCTCTGCAGGAAGAAGTTGCCCGACTTAAGAAGCATAAAATCAAAATCCTTCCCTGGACAATATCCCTTTTGTTTAAGGAGGAAAGTAGTCCTGAAAAAGCAAAGTTTTTCTCTTGGAAAACTTGAATAGCCAAGCCCTGGGAGACTGCTGAACTCACTTTCCACAGCCATCAGGAGGAAGGTGAAGCTGAAATACTCCATCCAGGAAAGGCCCTCAGGAAAACAAACCCTGTTTGTTCCCTGCTGATTTTCCTGCTCTTTTTTGTCCTTGGGAGGAGGGGAACCCTCCTGGTGCAGTCACCCACATGGGGAGCAGGGGCCCTTTTCTACTCAGCTCCACCTGCCACCAAGTTCCACATCCTTTCCCTGCCGCAGCCATCCAGCCCTGCTTAGCCCTGTGTGTCCCACAGACACCTTTCCCCTGGTCCAGCCACTTCAACAGAAACCACAGGCCCAGCACACCAACCCTTCCCAGTTTATTTAACATAACCCTCCTCAGTCAAACTCTGAGAACAGCACAGGAAAAGGGAAAAGAGCCAGAACAACAGGATGAGCTCCTTTGTGCCCAAGAAAAGCCCTTGGGGAGGGGGGTGTGGGTCAGGAGCTGCAGAGTATCCAGGTACGCATGAAGATAAGCCCACATTTTGAGAACTAGATGCAAGATTTGGGGATATTTTTCCATGGGAGTAAGTGAATTACACCACCCAAGCACGTTAGCTAAAAATAAATAATTAAATAAATAAATAAAATCTCTTTCCAGACCAGCTCAAGGTGGAGCTGGAGATGTCCCAGTTAAAGCAGAGGCTGTGGGGGAAGAACCTGGCTTTTTATGAAGCTGAGCCCCACATGCATGCTGTTAACAGACATCCCTCATCTGCACATCACGAACACCCCAGGGCTAAACAGGATTCCAGAACAAGACAGACCCCTCAGCCCATTATCCCCAAAAGCCAGGACCAGGTGCCATGGGAGGCGGGGAGCAGAGCAAGGGAACCCCAAAGGATTTGCCCCACAAAGCCCCTACACAGCAAGTGGCCCAGGGCTCAGTGACACCCACTGTCACCCTGGGACAGCCCAAGGACACACACACTACAGGTCCTGCCCTGGGTCCTCACCCTTTGGAAGCCAGCAGGACTTTTGCCAACCACACAAACAGCAGCAGGCTCCAGAAATGGCCTTCCCAGCCAGACACACAGAGCTGTTTTAACTCACAAACCCAGCAGAAAGAAAAGAAATAAAATCATTTGGTGTTTTTGTTGGCTCCCTTTTTTGCCAGGTTAGTGAATTAAATCAGGCTCTGACAAGTGCTGAAGCCAGCACTAGATAAGCAGGGAGTGCAGGATTAGAGCAAGGATGATAAAAAGGGGAAACCTCCTTGGTTTTTTAAAGCACTGCATTGATAGATCGCTTCCAGCTGCCATCCCAAACCCAAGTCCTGGGAGCCAGGATGGCAAGAACAGCCAGTTGCTACCAAAACCACCAGCCAGTAAATGCAAAGGTTAAGAAGGAAAAGAAAGAGCAAAACACAACCTGTCCAAGAAGCAAGTTCTGGGTTGGGCAGCCTAAGAGCTTCATAAAACCAGCTAGAAGACATAGCCCATTCCCTCAACAAAAAGGGGCTGTCAGGAACCATTGCATTTGGCCTCAAAATCCAAATTCCAGCCCCGAACTCTGCTTGTGGGAGGAAAAAAAAGCAGCCAGCCAAAAGCAGAAAGTGGAAGGCTCTTTGCATTGTTCAGGTTGACCCTCAGAAAGAGAACAGAGGAAACCCTAAAGCGCCCCTCTTGAAACATCCCCAGGCACCTACTCATGTGACAGAGAGCTGATACCTGAGGATCACCACACAGGTGGTCTTGAACAGGCTCCTGGGCCAAGGAGGGAACAAGGAATCCAACAGTTACTCCTCTTCTAGGTCCTGGCATCTGTGTGTGTGATAGATAAATTAAGTCTTCTCCAGGGGGCTGTAGGCAAGAGGCTCTCTTGAAGTGCTTCTTCCCATGGACAAAAATTGCTCAGCTGCATTCAAAGCAGCAGCAGTGGCATTTGGGGTGGGTGGAACAAGAGAGAGGCAAAATAGGAACGATTGAGAAAAGGTGAAATAACTTCAAAAATAAAGCAGAAAAGGCAGCAGAAGAACATTCTGGGAGCAGATAGAACAGGGTCTGTCTCCTTCCTAGCTCCTCTAACCACCAGGTACATCCACTTATCCCTACCAGGGGCTGCTGAAGAGCAGGTCCACAGCTGCGTTTCATTTACAAACTCCCTCTGGGATTCTGCAGATCCTCTTCCCTTCTCCATGTCAAGCAAATGCAACATTTCCAGTCTCTAACTGCCTGCCTTCCACCCTTCTACCTGCACCTCCCTCCACCACACACCTCAGAGGCAGAGGCAAGAAGAGCCCTCGGTGCTCAGACCTTGGGAGCACCACAGCTCTATTTATTGGCAAAAGGGCCCCTGTCTGGTGCTCCCCACAGCTCTCAAAACCCCTGGTCCCAACACCTGGGGGCCCACTGCATGTGCTGCTACCAAGCATCTCTTGGAGCAAATCCTCCTGAGCTAAATCATGGCCACTGCCAGCACCCAATCCCCAAAGGCCTCTTTCCTCGGGGGTTTTAGAACAGTACAGGTTCTCCTTTCTAAAAGATCCCCAGTTCCCAGCACAGCAATATCCCTGCTCTCCACACCAAGGTCAGGCTCACCTTGCACCCACACACAGACCTTCCCAAGTGCAGGTGATCAGACACACCATGGGCTGGGCAATAACGGGGTGACTCCCACTCTGTTGGGGTTCTTTGACTGTCTCCTGAGCCGGGGAGGTTTGTTTTCCATTGCTACTTAGAATCCCAGAATGGTTTGGGTTAAAGCTCATCCAGTGCCACCCCCTGCCACGGGCAGGGACAGCTTCCACTAGCCCAGATTGCTCCAAGCCCCGTCCAAGCTGGCCTTGGACACTTCCAGGGATGGGGCAGCCACAGCTTCTCTGGGCAACCTGTGCCAGGGCCTCCCCACCCTCACAGCGAAGAATTTCTTTCTGATATCCCCCTAATCCTGCCTCTGGCACTGGGAAGCCATTCCCTGTGTCCTGTCTCTCCATCCCTTGTTCCCAGTCCCTCTCCAACTCTCCTGGAGCCCCATTAGGCCCTGCAAGGGGCTCTCAGCTGTCCCTGGATCCTTCTCTTCTCCAGGGGAACCCCCCCAGCTCTCCCAGCCTGGCCCCAGAGCAGAGGGGTTCCAGCCCTTGGAGCATCTCTGTGGCCTCCTCTGGGCTCACTCCAGCAGGTCCACATGTCTTTTTGGTGCTTTGGATACTGTGTTTTGGCCTCTAAGAGACTAGTCAGCTGGAGCGGTGAAGCAAGGATGTCCCTGGAAATTTAGATTAGATATAAGGAAGAAGTTCTTTACTGTGAGGGTGGTAAAAGACTGGAACAGGGTGCTCAGAGAGGTGATAGATGCCCCATCCCTCAAAACATTCAAGGCCAGGTTGGACGGGGCTTGGAACAACCTGGACTAGTGGAAGGTGTCCCTGCCCATGGCAGGGGGTGGTGCTGGATGATCTTTAGAGATCCCTTCCAACCCAAACCATTCTGGCATTCTGTGTCACAGCATCTGCACTAACGCACCATGGGTGTGGCCCGAAGGTTTTCCCAGCACTTCACTCGCTTGGCACAGCGGGCATCAGGCTGTGCTGCCAGCGTGTGGGTGAGTCCTGGCTCAGGATTTGCAGGACCCATCTCTTAGCAAACTGCTGCAGCTGCATGGTTGGCTCTGCTGGTACAGATTTCCTCTCCAACTGGGCAATGTATTGGGGAAGAGAACTTGAAGGCAAACCTCCCTTGTCGGCATTTTGAATCTTCCCTAGAGATAAAAGCAGAATTTCCCAAGACAGACGTTTCTGATGAGGAAAGTGAGAGTTTCCCGTGGAAATTTCTGTGAAAATATCCCTAGTTTTCTGGTGTGCATTAATGGAGGAGCTGTTGTGTAAGAGGATGATGCATTTTATCCAGTTCAAGTAGGTCAATGGGCAGCAGGAGAGGACTCAGGCTCTGGCTGTTGGGTGACCTTGGAGAACCACCACCGTGCCACATTCCCATCTGTGCCATGAGGATAAGAAAGTGTCACACAAGAACTTGCTGGGTTATTAATAGAGGCCTCTGGCTGAGATTCCAACACAGCCCAAGGGGTTGAGAAGCCCATTTACTCTTTGCAATTCAAAGCAGACAAGTGACTCAGATTTCCTTGACACTTTTGAGCACAAAAGTCAGGGAAAAGCGCTCTCCAAAGCATTTGTCTTGAGGGAAGCGAGCATACAAATGTGTGATTTTCTACTTTTTCCAAATACAAATGAAAGCAAATTACCAATGAAGCTGAAATGTTTGGTTTGGTTTGACTTTTACGCTAAAAACTCAGATAGAAATCTGAACATAACTACTCTGCATGTTACAGTTATGGTAGAAAAACAGGCAATGCAGGAAAAAAAAAAAACTATACAGGATGGAAATGTTTCCATAATTTCCTGTTGAAACTGTAGGTGAAATCGATACATTCTCCCAGAATGTTTGGATTTCATTAAATGGATCCAATAGTAGCAGCAGTGTGGGTTTGGCTTAAGGGTCTTACAGATATAAAGGAGTTTCTCCAGCTTTGGTGTAAATTACTTCCTAGGACAACTGATAAAACCCCGGACAGAAAGGAGGTGACAAAGATCCATGGAAAGGTTGTGGCAAGATTTAGTGTGGGATGAGGGCTGGAGCAGGGCAGGATCCTGGTACAGGGGAACACCACTGATGGCATCTCATGCAAGGGGATGTGCTCTGGGGTGGGATACTCTAATCAACATTTCTAATTGTGCATTCCTAATTAAGGTCAGCCTCAATCCAGAGGGAGCATGGAGTACTCAAGGTGTGGTAGCACTTTTCACAAAGTGAAAAGGGAGATTGCATTTTGGGGAAGGGGATGAAAGCAAATCAAAAGGGTCCTGGCATTTTATCTGTATCCTGAAAATAGTCACTCCCATGTAAAGGCAGGGGAATTGTCTAATCTTCCTTTCCAGCTCTGTTTTTAATGGTGAAATGGATACATCTTGTTTTCATTCTGACTTTTACAAAATCTGATACAGCTCTTGGACTTCATTAAAATGACATTTGGAAACAAACAAATGAAAGACTCGACCAGAATCTTTTCAAGCTCTTTTTTTTTTTTTCTCCTGGAAAGTTTTCATTTTGACAAAGGGGAGTTTACCACAGGGGTGGAAAAGAAAAAAGCAATAATCATTCCCTTGGAAAGCGTTCAAGCACTTCTTGTTCTCCTCAGATCCGTGTTTACCATGTTTCAGAGGCAGCAGGGGCACAGGGGCATCTCCAGGATTATAATTCCAAGTCACTGGTGTGTTGACCCCTTATCTCCCCTCTTGGCTCACTACCCCAGCCATGAAGGGGGTCTGTAACCTTGGCTGGGAGCAGCAACGAGTCACCCACCTTTCCATGCTGCTGTTTCCTCATGGAAACCCCACGACTAACTGGAATTCTAGGCAAACATCTCCTCCCAGCCAGAGTGGGCAGTGGTGATAATTGGGCCTGGCCTGAGATCACTTCTGTTCTGCAGGCCATTGGGCTGAGGTACTGGAAACACTAAGAAAAGAGTCGGGAGAAGAGGAGGAGAATGAGTGCTCCCTTTGGTTAGAGAAGCCAAATTGGGCTGAATTACTTTCACTTGGATGCAACGTAATCCAAAGGGAATTTGTGAGGCACACGGGGAAATTCCTAACAACATAAAAGGCAGGAAGGGATGGCTCATGAAAGAGTGACTCCCCCTGGATTTTTGGCAGCCCAGACGAGGTCCCTCAACACCAGGTTGTAAGAGGACTCCGTGCTGAGCAGAAGACAGTAACAAGCAGGTGTTACAGAAAATGACCCTTCCCTGAGCAAACAGATTTGATATTTCTGTCATCTCGCTGCATCCTTTGCCTGCTTCTTAAATCTGCTCTCAATGAGTAGATGTGGCCTTGGCCTCGAGTCCCACAGACGCCAGGCTCACCTGCCGTGTTTTGTGTCTCAGGCATCTCCAGCCACCACCCAGGACATCCAGCCAGCAGTCCATGCTCCAGGCAAGGGGAACTTTGCATCTGAGTCTGCACCAAAATCAGTAATTTATAGAGAAAGATAAGATGGGTGAAGCACAAGCTCCCCAGCTCTCATAAACACCTCAAAGCTTCTGAGGATTGCTGTTGTATGGTGCTGTATCAGCACCAAAAATCATAAACAATCAGAGAATCCCAGAATAGTTGGGGTTGCAAGGAACATTAAAGATCATCCCATTCTGCCCCCTGCCACGGGCAGGGACATGTTCCACGGCACCAAGCCCCGTCCAACCTGGCCTTGGACACTTCCAGGGATGGGGCAGCCACAGCTGCTCTGGGCAACCTGTGCCAGGGCCTCCCCACCCTCCCATGGAAGAATTTCTTCCCAATATCCCATCTAACCCTGTCCCGTGGCAGTGGGATGCCATTCCCCCTTGTCTTGTCCCTCCAGGCCCTTGTCCAAAGTCCCTCTCGAGCTCTCTTGGAGCTCCTTTAGGTACTGAAAGGCCACAAAATGTGAAACTGGTCTTAGGTTTAATTTGACTAAATTCACATTTTGAGGTGTCTAAGAGTCAGGCTCAATTTTTCCAATTCAGTATCACTATGAAATATGATTCAGTATCAGCAAAACAACAAGGAGGAGGGGAATATCCTGCCCTTGCAGAGTAAAACAAAGCTGAGTTCTATTCAGTCAGAGCAGTGAATGGAAATCTTCATAATGTAACTCAGTTTTTCCTTATTTCTGTGTTTTTAAGTAAAAATAGCGAAAATGTAGCAGCAATTGGAAATCAGAAAAAGAACAATCAGCCAAAATTAGCAAGTTTGGCTTGAGTTCTTGCTGCTACTCTCTTTTCCAACACTTTCTCCTGAAAACCACAAAGTAGCACTAAACTACTTGAGAACAGGCCCCACAGAGGGATCCCTGTGGCAGCAATAATTGTGCAGCCCTGGGGGGAAGCTTTGTAGCAGAGTCTGGAATCTGGAGCAGAGCAACCCAGCAGGCTGATTTCTCCAGTCCCAGAGCTGGAGTTTTGCTTCCAGCTTTTCCCCACCCCTATGCCAGCTCTGCCCAAGGAAATAAGCAAAACCAGAGGGAGAAATCTTCCTACCTCCTTCACCATGTTTTGTTCCAGTGCTGCATAGACAAGTCGAAAAAATAAAATCAATGGTTTTTTTTTTACTGAATCTGAGGATGCCTTTTGGATGTTCTGGCCTGCCCCTGAGCTCCTGGGAAAGCAGCACAGTGCCTTTGGACTGAATGAGAAGCCCTTGGTTGGAGGCACTGGCATGGCTGTTTGAAATGGGAGTTATGTGACATATGAGTGGAATTCACCTGGAAAAAATGGGGCGTAACAAAAAAAAAATAAAATAAAATTGAGAAAGGGCTTGAATAAGCCCTGCATTGCTCTAGAACTGGGTTTCTCCAAAGCTCCCAGGACTGGCCTAAGCCTGCTGCACTCAGTGACAGCACAGTATCAGCATCACTGGGCACAGAGTCAAGTCAAGGCTGAAAGTTCCACTTCTCATTTTTCTGGGTTGGGTTTCCATCCACTTCCTACTCAGCTTGGGCTGTTTATTGCTTTCCTGCAGTCCATGGAGGATTTCTTGTACATGTGCAACATGTTCCACAGCTGAGCAGCGGAAATAACAATAATAATAAAAAACCCTCAAATGCTAAACCCAAAGGCAGAGCACTTCTTGGAGAAATCTGCTGATCTGATGAAATCAAAACACTCCCCCAGGGTGGGATGATGAAACTTTGATGGCCCAGGCAGGTTTCTGCCCAGCAGCCAAGAAGGGGAGATGCCAACTGCCCTCCCGGGGTCCCCTCATGTCATGAGCTTGGTGCATCCCCATCCCAGGAGGGACTGCCCCAGATCTGGGCACTGCAAAGCCATTTAAACTCTTTTTTTTTAAGTTCTGTGCCTCAAAGGTTTGTTCTGGTTTGGTTCAGCTGCCGACCTGGTCCTCTTTGAGTTCAGTTTCCGTTCGAGGGGGAAAACCCCAGCGGTTGGGTCTCTGATTTGACTCAGTGCATCATTTTCGGTTGCTGTGCAGACAGGAAATCACGGCAAAGCAGAGCTGGGTATTCCCCACCACACCTGCACCAGGCTCACAAGCCCTCCTGCCTCAGGTGCTTTTCCAGGAAACAGCCCCAACCCTGCCTGCATTTATCTGACAGAGGCTCAGATTGTGCTGGTCAGGTTTAAGCCTGTGCTTAAGTGCACTTGAGTTAAAACACCAACCAAAGAAGGCACTTCAGGACCTGTCATTCCTGGGAGTTTGTGTGCTGACAAAGGTTAAATAGATGGAAAACAAACCATCAGGCCATTGAAGACGAACAAAACAGTGAAAAGCACCTAAAAACTAGAGCAGGAAATACGTGGACAGAAACAGCAAAGTTAATTGCAACCAGCTTGGCTGAAGCACCAAGATGCAATGAATTAATTTTTTTTCTTGTAAAAAGCAACAGAAGTTCTGAATTCGCTTTTACCTGAAATGGGTAAGAATCATTTGCAGGTTTAAAAGAGTGAGATGGTTTCACTCTGACTAATAATTTTAAAAAACAGCCTGGAAAATATTGTCCAAACAAGCTAAAAGGCTAGAGCAAGCCCTCAGACAAAGCTGAAATGAATCTGTCAGGAGTGGTGTCTTTGGCTTCAAGAACTCATGGAAACAAGGAAATTTGGAGTTTGGAACAAAAGTTGAATAATTAGCCCAAGGTAAGTGGTTAATGAGTGCTAAATATACATGTCAGTGAAAGATATACAAACCCAAAGTGGCACTTCTCTGAGATGATGTAGGGTAGGAACAGCCATGAATGAAATCCATCAAGCTGCCCTTTGGGATAGATTTGCCACTTAAAGAACAGCAAACTGGAGTTGTGATCCCATTATTTTCCCTATTCCTGCCTCCTCCATTGCCCTGCAGCCACAGGGCCCCATAAGCCCTACCCTACACCCACCCCAACTGAGACCCACTTCTGACAGCTTCTCTGCTCCTCTTCTGTGCTTTGGGAGGGGCGAGGGCTGGAAGCACACCAGCCCATGGGCAAATATCCCATCTGAGGCAGCACCAGCTTCTTTGAACTGTGACTGATCTGCAGGGGAGGACGGGACACACCTCAGTCCTGCTGTTTAAAGCAGAGCTGCCCGCCAGTCAGCCCTTCGTTTGAGCTCGCTTTGCCCATTAGACTAAACAGGTTGGGGCTTGGCTGACAGCCCTCACCACACCAGCTGATCCATCATTGTCTGGGGAGTGCAGATTCCCCGGCACAGGCACCGCTCCCATCTGGAGCCCCGTGCAGGGGAAGGGGTAGAAGGACCTCAGGCGTTGTTTATTTTGGATGTCGTGTCACAGCAATAAATAAGGCCAAGAAGCAGCACGTGTTAGCAGTGAGTCAGCTCTGGACAGCAGCAAAACAGATGATCTCAGAGCTGAGGGGACCTGACGGGGCGGCTCTGCTGGTTTGCCCAGGGCAGCCCCCAGCTCCCTGTGCATGACCCCCAAGGACATAAAACCCCCAGTCACAAGAGCCTGGCAGGCACAGAATCAAACCCAGATTGAAAGGTGCTGGATTTTAGTTGATTTCTGCCTGTTCCTGTCTTACATCTTCTCTGCCTTTGATTTTCAGTGTCAACCAAAGGACAGTGAAAATGGCTTTGCCTGTGAGCAATATCCAAGCTATGTAGGATGCCCTTACAGTTCAGGGATGGGATTTCCAGCCTTCCAGCCCCTGAGATGTTCAAGAATGATACTGTACCACCAACCCCTGCAGAATCAGAAAGGAGAATAGGACCTAAAAAGCATAAAACAACATTTGCAGGTAGAAAATGATGACAGTGAAATTATTCCAGCAGCAATCACTTCAATGAGAAGTGCCTGGCTACTTTGATTGCCAATTTAGGTTCATGCTGAAACAAGGTATCTCAAATTGTCTGAGATTTTACAAATACATTATTAACTCTAGTAAACAAGCCAGGAACCCAATCTACCCAAAACAGGGTTTTCCAGCTCAGTTTTGAATCTGATTTTTGAGCTGTTTCAAAACTTGTGCAAGCCTTCAAAAAAAAAGAATTGGAAAGTTCCCCCAAACAGAGTATTTTCAAATAAAATATGTACATCAAGCCACCAAGGAAGAGGGGGTGGGAGAGGGTCCCACTGAGCATTGCTTACCCACCTACATGAGTAGAGAGCACTTTGAGATTTGCCAGCTCATCACAAAGCCATCATCTGTCTGGAAAGGAAAGTCTCCAAATAAATGCTTCCTTCCCAGCACACAAAGCTGCCACTCCTGGAAAATGGTGCTTCCCTGGGAAATCTGTGCTAGTGCCTCACCACCCTCACAGGCAACAATTCCTTCCCAATATCCCATCTATCCCTGCCCTCTGGCAGTGGGAAGCCATTCCCTGTGTCCTGTCCCTCCATCCCTTGTCCCCAGTCCCTCTCCAGCTCTTCTGGAGCCCCTTTAGGCCCTGGAAGGGGCTTGAAGGTGTCCCTGGAGCCTTCTCTTCTCCAGGGGAACCCCCCCAGCTCTCCCAGCCTGGCTCCAGAGCAGAGGGGCTCCAGATGTCACTTGCTTCCACTTTATTTAAAGGGCAAGTGTGTCCAGGGGCAGCCCAGAAAGGTTTTGGTTGGTTGGTTGGTTTTTGTTTGGTTGGTTGGTTTTTGTTTGGTTGATTGGTTGGGTTTTGTTTTGTTTTGGGGGTTTTTGTTTTGTTTTGGCGGTTTGGTTTGTTTTTTTGTTTGTTGGTTTACTTCCCCCTCTTTAAAAGACAGATTACTCACCCTGGGTAACTGAACCCAGAAGGGACTCACTGGAAAGACAAGAGCACATCTGGCTGGGGTAATCACCAAACCCCCAGCCTGGCTGCCTGTCCTGCATGGCAAACCTCCCTCTCTTTTACAGAAAAACCCAATTTCCAAACCTGGCATGGGATGTCACATGTTTACACAAAGGAAGGGGAGTGGAAAGGGCCCTGCCAGCACATTGTCACTACACTGCCTGTCAATCCCCCACCACCCACACTACAACACATCGTCTCCCAGAATCACGTGTTGGATCTCCTGAAGAGCCTTTAGCAGAGCAACCAGATTCACTTAGAGGTTAAAAATACAAGATGAGAGCCTGAATTTTCAATTTATAGAAAGGCTTTTACCAATTAAATTAGTCTCTATTTTCCTGCTCTCCCCTCCAGGCTGATGACTGCTGATGTCAGGCTCTGCTTCAAAGGTGGGGAGACAGGAAGCATCCTGATAGCAAAGGCAAGTAAAGAGTGAGAGAAAGGGAATGTTATCCTGGTTTGGAGGCCGGGGAGGTTAACAAATGGGTCAAGGAGATTCAGCACACAAGTAGTTACTTGCCCTTCCCTGAAGTACCTGTAGTCCCATATCTTCCCCAGGGATCCCACTACCTCCTCGGGTGCCAAAACAGGACCGGAGAGAATGGCATGGAGCTGTGCCAGGGCAGGGTTAGGCTGGATCTCAGGGAAAGGCTCTTCCTCCAGAGGGTGGCTGTGCACTGACCAGGCTCCCCAGGGCACTGGTCACAGCCCCAAGGCTGCCAGAGCTCTTAGGGACTGGGTGGGATTGTTGGGGTGTCCTGGGCAGGGCCAGGAGTTGGACTGGATGATCCTTTTGGGTCTCTTCCAACTCAGGATATTCCATGATTCCATGGTTCTCATTCTTCATCCCTCAAGCAGAGGGAGGCATGCATGGGAACCAGCAGAGGCAAGAGAAGAGAGCAATGCAGACCTTTCATCTTTGGAGAGGATGAATTTCCTCCTCAGCCTTAATTTGGCCCCTGAGCCATTTGGGTGGACACTGCCATCACAAACAATGTGCTCTGTTTTCCTGACCAGGGTCTGAGGGAGAGTTGAAATCCCCTTCATAGCAGGCTGGGTTTTTTCCTTCCTGAAAACAGGAGGAGAAAAGAAAAGGAGCCCAAGGGCAGGCCACGACAAACTGAGTCTCCTCCGTCTCTCTTCCAAATCCTCTGGAGATATTATTTCATCCTCATCATGATATAGAAATAATATTTATCCCAGCTGCAGCCAACATACAGCATCTGTAGTGTGGTGCCTGTACGGATCTGTCACATCTGGCTGCTCGGGATGACGGAGAGGAGTTCAGACGCAGCCCTGTAACGCGAGTGTGGCAGGAGCTGCTGGCCCTGTGCCAAGGTAAATGGCCAGGACCCTCCACACACGGAGCAAAGGCGCTGCCCAGCTGCTCCTCCGACCGCACTCGCACCGCCCTGGCCAAAGCAAACGGGCTCTCGGACCCCGGCTCGCATTCCCAGCACGACCTTCCTCCAGCAAGGCATGGCCAATCTGGAATGATCCCCAGATGCTAATAAAGGCCGTGAGATGAAGAGCTAGGACATGTGGGCAAGAGCTAAGATTTGGGCTGGAGAAGCATAACTCATTGCCCACGGCAGGGAGGAGTGCTGGAAGAGCCTTTTCCTGAGTCTCTTGACTTAGCGACGAGGGGACAAGCACTGCTACCCCGAGGAACCCACTGCTACCATCTGTGAAGGACACAACAGGAATGACATGTCTTAAGTTAAAAAAATTGAGGGGACTTCTTCAAATGCTGAGCATCATTTCTTGAGGCAGAAAAGCTTTCTGAGCACACACCTCCAAGCACTGAAATTGTCCTCCAGTTCCAAGTAATAAAGGTTATCCACAATGTAACACCGAGGTGGTTTTTTGCCACTTCCAAGTGAATTATGTTCATAGAACCCCAGAATGGTTTGGGTTGGAAGGCACCTTAAAGCTCATCCAGTCCCACTCCCCGCCATGGGCAGGGACACCTTCCACTAGCCCAGGTTGCTCCAAGCCCTGTCCAACCTGCCCTTGGACACTCCCAGGGATGGGAAAGCCCAAGAAAAGATGCTCCATGCTGAGTGTTGGACACTTGTAGCCTGGTTTGTACCCCCCCTTCCTGAAGAGGCTCATATTTTCTGTGGCAGATCTGAAAAGAAAAAAATCCTTAAGAGGAGAAATACTACACAACTCTGAAAATGTGTGGTTTTCCCAGGAAATGAGAAGCACACGGGGGGTTGGGAGAAGAAATCACATAACGTAGGCTACTGCTGTTGGTCACAACTGCTCTCATCAGGAAGTTTTCTACTGGGAAGTGATGTTCTGTGGAGCTACCTTGATTTTTAAGAGCATTCTGTCAGTACACCTTGATTTTATTAGAGTTTACAGGCTTGATTTTATCCAGCTATTCTGTCTTTTCCATTTCAGTTTTGCACAAGCTTAGGTAATTCGAATTAACATAGAAAATGTCATTCAGACAGTTTTTATCAGTGAATGGTTTCTTCCTCATTGAAAAAAATATCACTTTGTGGGCAAATTTCATAGTTCATTTTGACATAGAAGGGAAACAAATTTTCCTTCAAATTCCTCTTCAAATCATGAACATTTCCATAGATGACAGCATCTGGTTCCCACATGTATCGGATTTTTACCACAGTGAAGCCTTCAGTATGGTGTCTCTTCAGATCACATAAGATGAACTCAAATTGGCCTGGATGGGAACAGCCCATGAAGGATAAGAACTAGATGGGAGAAAAAGCAAAAAGGCAACCAACAGAGTATAGTGTTGGCAGAGCTGGTGGATTCCATTGGGAGGTCAATGGTAGGTCTGGTCTTTTTGTCCATCTCTATTAATGACAAGAAAATGCAACGCGATACGTCAATAAAACAAGGGAAAAAGGGAAAAACAAACAACCTAGTGAAGCTGATAGTAAAAAAAAAATAGTATTTCCATGAGGTTACTGGTTAGACAACACCTGAAATAGCATGGAACATTCTGGGCATCCAACATTATAATTTGGAGGGAGTTCACAGAAGAGTGACAGTGATGGTGAAGAGGGAAGTGTTGAACTTGGCTTAAGGAAAAGTTGGACAGAATAACAGGCTGGGAGTGCTTAAAGAAAACAAACACCCAGGGAGAAATCCTGACCCTGTTGAAGCTGATGTCAAGACTTTCATTGACTTCAGCAGAGCCAGGATTTCACACTGAGGAGAATGAGGGATTTAGTGGTGGAGAAGGATGAGGGAACCAGGGGAAAAACAGAGGAAGCAGGCTGTAAGTTCAGTATCAAGGGAAAACAAGGCAAGAAATTCCAGTTTTGTCTACAGGCAGCAAAATCCAGAGTGCCAGCTGATTGCATGGAAGAGCCAAGTACACTTTGTAACCCCCTAATTAAAACCAGGTTAAATAAAAGGAGTGTAACATATTCAGCTCTGATGAGAGAAGAAAATTGGATGCTAACAAAAGCCATGCTACACCCCCTGCAGCCAAACTCCCAACTGGAGCAGGAGACAGCATCTCCCCAGTTCAAGCACAGATGGTTTTATATGGGAAATGTAAATAAGACGTTACCATCTGGTTAATATAATGCACATCTCAGTTCCATTTGACTTTATGTCCCCAGATATAAACATTTGAAAATACATTTTTCATTACTGCTTTAAGATTTTCACTCAGAATGCCCATGCAGGAAGAATTCGCATGGATGTCAAAAGTGATGAACTTCAAAATGTCCCAGGTCTGTCCTGTAAGTTTTAAATTTCTATCAGTTTTAAATATCCTTTCTATATCCTTTCTATATCCTGTATATTAAATTTCACTGCTATCTGTGGAAAGATGACCAGGTTCCACTGCTCAATATCTGATGATATCGAGGGACTACTGGAGAAGCTGGGTTCTGAAATTCATAGCATATTCAAAAAAACAGGTGTAAAACAAGCTATTTCCAGAAAATGGTACCTTTGCCAAAAAGTTCTGCTTGGGAGATGGAATCTATTTATGCCTTTGAGTTGAAATTGTCGATCAGTTATTTGTTAAAAGGGGAAAGACATTCCTGAGGAAGTGGAAACACTTTGTTTTTTTTCCAAAAGGCCTTTTTCTTCCCTAACTGACATGCTATAAAATAAAACTCAAGAGGACTAACATCAAAAGGAAATGGTCTATTCCAGGTTGCACAGAAAGTTTTGAGTGACTTACTTCAAGGAAAGATTTTTGTCTTTCTCCTTTTTTTTTGCAAAGACACGAAGGAATTTCCAGTTTATCTCGGCCACCTACCTGGGTAGCCCATCACATTCATCTCTTCATGGCAACTCCAGCTCTGCCAGCATCTATAGTTTTCCCCATCCAGAGGGAGTTTTACTCATGATGAACATTAGAATAAATGAGGAATGACAGAAAACCATTTAAATCAAGGAGCATGGGCATAACCCAACACCCTCTCCAGTCAGAGAGTCTAAGTGATTACAGACTAACTTGGAGGCAACCAAAGAGAGATAAGAAAATGCAGCCCCAAACTCCCACTCCTACCACAGCATCCTACAAGCTGTTGGAGTCTGCTGCCAAATGTTATCTTTTTAAAGGGGCTGACTTAGCAGGAGAACTGCCAGGATGCAAAAGAAGGTACAGTATCATCGCTCAAAGTCTCTACGCACACGCAAGGGGGAAACACACTTCAGCAACAATATTAAGAACCTGCCAATTTCATGAGATAAATAACTAGAGTTGCCCTCATGTATTTGTGCTCTGGAAGTAGAATCAATGCTGCATATTCATCACATTTGTAAAAATATCCCCCAGCTTCATCTCCTTTTTAAACAAAGCATTTTAAAGGCAAGAATGGCACTGTTGCTCCAGGCTGACTTTGGAGAGCTTCCATGAAACCATGGCACTCCAATGCCGAGCTGGTGTTTTAATTCTCTCCTTTCCATAAAATCATAGAATGGTTTGGGTTGGAAGGGACATTAAAGTTCATCTCATCCCACCCCCTGCCATGGGCAGGGACACCTTCCACCAGCCCAGGTTGCTCCAAGCCCCATCCAATCTGGCCTTGGACACTTCCAGGGATGGGGCAGCCACAGCTTCTCTGGGCAACCTGTGCCAGGGCCTCCCCACCCTCCCAGGGAAGAATTTCTTTCTGGTATCCCCCTAACCCTGCCCTCTGGCAGTGGAAAGCCATTCCCCCTTGTCCTGTCACATGCTCTTGCAAAAAATCTCTCTCCACCTATATTTAATCTCCATTTAGACATCAGAACTTGAAAATGAGATCCCTAAATAACCCAACACCATCATCCTTCCATCTGGGCACACAGTTTGCTGAGAACAGTGGGAAAAAATCTAAGAACTCAAGAGTTTCCTGAAGCATTCCCAGTGCCCAGCTGAAAGCCAGCAAACCTGCATTTCTGGCTGGACCTCAAAGAACCACTGCAATGTCACTGGCTCTGCTTGGAGCAGGTGAGACACTACTAAGTTCTTGCTGCTTTTAATCACTCAGAGTATTTAAAGCTGAACCACAAGGGGAAAATTAAAACAAACCCCAAAACTTACCCATGTGGGCTTGCTTCACACGTAGAGCATGGGAAAAATTTTTTGAGACAAAACTTCTCTTTGAGTCATTGTACCTTTATAGAAAGTTTTTGTCTTTTAGTTTAAATTTTATAGTTATCACATTTTTATTAAAAGGAAGCTGAAAATATTTATAGACACGAACCATACTTGCTTTGTGCTTTTTTAAGTGCCAGAAATGTTCCATTGCAGGCACCTCTTGAAATGTTTTCCTTTTTCCTGTACACTCTTTAGGTTATGTCAAGCCTCCTCATTAAAACTAAGAAGTGATTTCTTATCAGCTGCCTGGCACACTGTAATGTTTGCATTACGTAGCAAGATGGATATTACACTTTATTTAAGCCCTCCAAAGTGTGAGAGCAGAGAGGAAGGACTGGGGCCAGGGGATTGGCATTAGCACAGGACAGTCTTCCTGGTCACAGCCAAGGGCACACGCACAGAGGACCTTCTCTAGTCTTCCTCAAAAGAAGAAAAACATATTTTTTAGTAGCTCAGTCACACATGGCTGCACTGGAAACCTATCCAGGCTGCCCCTCCCTGGGTATTGCAAAGAAATCAGCTGTTCTAATGAGGGGAAGTGCATCCCTCTCCCTTTAACAGTTCCCAAGCTTATTTTCCTTTTCGTCCCCATATGTTTTCCCAAAATATTTCGACAGCCAGTGCCAATTCTGCCTGCAAAGCCAGCTCACTTGAGCTGGGGGAACCCAGCTGAGCGCACCAAGTGTGCTACCCACGGAGCAGTTCAATCCTGCTCCTTGCCTCCTCACCAAACTCCACCAGGATCCTCACATTCTTTCCCAAGGTCATCCTCTAGAGCTGTTCTTTGCAGCCCCTGTCCCTGCTCTGCCCCAGGGCTGGATGTGAGCTGGCAGTGCTGGTGTGCACAGAGAAGGGGGAGCTTGGCTGCATTTTTGGGGAGTCCCAGCATGGGGCACAGAGCCCTGCCCAAAGCTCCGTGCTGGGGAGCACTGCCAGGTTGGGGGGGCACCTGGGGCACATTGGGCAGAGCTGGGGCAGACTGGTCACTCCACCACCCCCAACTGGCATCACACCACCATGGGGGTGCAGAGCAAAAGCTGCAGTTAATGTGGACAACAGCCAAACCCTGGCCCTGGAAACACAGTGCAACAACAGGAGGATCCTCAGCGACAGCTCACGAGATCCACACGGTGACCGTGCACCACCTCAGTTTCCTGAAGGACTTCAAACCAGCCCCCAAGCATTATTTTAGTACAGTTTCTTGTATATAAATATTTACAAAATGCTTGCTTTGAATACCTATTTTTTTAAAAAAAATGTAAAATGAAATAACCCTCCAAACCCCACTACTGCTTATTGCATCGTTAGCAAAATATTTTCTGGGACTCAGGTTCTTCCAAAACTGACCACCTTCCTCACTCATCAAGGACAGCAGGGCTGCAGCTTGTGGCCAGTGGGACTCAACACCTAAAACTGAATCAGCCCATTTTTAAGTTATCTTATTACTTGGGATAATAGAACTCATTTTACATCCATAGCATTTGCCCCGTTGTGTTCCCAAAATTGTCTGGTTTGCAAATCCCAGGATAGAGCTGTCACTCTGCCCCTGGCCATCTCTACTGCTGCACATGAATGGGGACAGACTCATTCTGAAGTGTTCCTGGGGTAAGGGTGACCTACTTTCATGGCTGCACTACAGTTCATTACAATTCCTAATGATCTCATTGTTCCATTAAATGAAGGTTGCCACCTGTCCCGAAGACTTTAGATCAAGCTGGGATTAACATATTTGCTGACCCATTTCCCCCTTTTGTAGGACACAGCCTCCTGATCAATAGGATTGGGGTGGATTTTTTCAGACTATCCAAGGTTGAGCCTTAGTAGGGATATGGTGCTGGGTCCCATTAGCAGAGGATGCTGAGCAGTGTGGCTCCTGCTGAAAATCCTGCCCAGTCATCAGGTCATCAGGTTCCACCTGCCCAAATCCCACCAGAAAAAAAGGTCAAACCATACCACGGGGGAAAAAAAATAGGCAGATGGGAATTGCTGAGGTTGCATTTAGTGCAAATGAAATTCTTCCAGTTTAAAAGAGAGTCTGTGAGGGACTCTGTTAAGGACCCAGAGGCTGTCTGTGGTTTTGCTCCAGGCAGTCATCCCTAAAGCAATATTCTGGGAAGAAAAAGCCTGGGTTAGCACTCCAAAGCCACTCAGGACCCACGCAGGGATGGCTGTTCCGCAGGCTGTCCCAGTGCCAACAGCCCCTCTCAGTCTCCCAGGGACAGAGCCCAGCAGTCGGCAGGGCTGGAGATGGCAGGTTGGAAGCACAAGGAATAAAGCAAATAAAGAAAGAAAGAGAGAGGAATAAATTCCCATGGACGGGCTCGGTGAGCGCTGCAGCCAAATGACCTCGAGTGCTCCGCTCCCTTCCCTCGCTCGCGGGAGGCAGCGCTACAGCTGCATTTGTCATAAATAGGAACACCCCAGCTTGATGTTTTTTAAAGCTGTCTAGACAGTAGAGCAAGACCTTATTTCAAGTCACATAATCACTTTCCCATTTTTCTTAGCAGCAGAGGACGTTTTCCAAGATTAGATAGAAGCTGGTGGAGCAAGATGTTATTAACCTTGGGTGTGCCTCCCTGCTTTAGGCTCTCCTTGTCCGAGCTGGAGGTGCCTTTCTGTCTGATCACGTCCCCCCTTCATTCGTGCCCTCCCCCCGACAGAAAAACTCCAAGTTAGATAGAATTACACATGGGTTGCAGACAACTGGGAGCAGAGGGTGATGCAGTAAAATGCCAGCTCCCTTTGGCAAAAGGCAAATATAACCTTGTGCTTCCCAGCGTGGATCCCTCCACCCGAAAATAGCGTTAGAGTAAAAAATAAAAATAAAAAGCTTTGTGCTGACCTCCTTCAGGTCAGAGTGCCTCAGGCAGGTGGTCAAACAGCAATGACTCATCCCCATTGCCTGGGGATAAGGAGCCACTGGGGAGATCATAGCATCACAGACTGGTTTGGGCTGGAAGGGACCTTAAAGCTCATCTCGTTTCACCCCCTGCCAGTGGCAGGGACGCCTTCCACTATCCCAGGTTGCTCCAAGCCCTGTCCAACCTGGCCTTTGTTGCAGCAGGCACCTTTGTTGCAGAAGATGCTTGCCAAGGGCCAAGGATGAGGCTTTCTGAGCGTGAGTGCCACGACACAGCTGTGCCAGGCCCAGCACCCTGTGCCCGACACGGACCATCCTTCCCGCAGTGATGTGCAGCGACCCACGCTCTGGCTCTCTGGGGGGGGGGGGAGCAGAGTCCAGCACGGCTTGTTACAGTAAATTAAATCAGCAAAAGCTGGCAACAAATAGACCATCACAAATGAGATTATTTCAGTGTAGAGAGCTGGGGTAGGAGGTTTGCTGGCCTGCCAGAGAAGCACCAGGGTAGAATTCTGTGTTTTTGGGGAGGTGAGTGGGTGTTTGCAGCTGGAGACCAGGGCACGTTGCTTTCCTGGTGTCACAGGAGCGATGCTGACCCTCTCCCTGAGCAGTGCCCACGCAGGGTTACCCACCAGGAGTAAAACACACAGACTGAGAGATGAGAATGCCCTTCTCCCCACGTCCCTGCCACATTGCCACGTCTCCTGTGCTGTTAAAGTGATTAACCACACACAGCAGCCAGGCCAGGCAGGGATCTCTTTTTGCTTGCTTAGCGTTTTCCTTTAGAGGATGCAGAACCTGGCTTTGGGAATCATTTTAGCTCCAGAGTATCCGGTATTTCCCTGTTCCCTAAAGTAAGCAGTTAAAATCATCCAGGGAAGCTCCTTTTCCTTAAACAAATTCACTACTGCTATGCAGAAAGTGAATACATGAGCTGCCTGAGATTAATGCTTGACTTCATAATTTACATATCAAGTGCTTTAATGAATTGTTTTCACTATCATTGTCCTTACCATGAATAAACTTAAAAGTAATGGATTTGTAATTAATTAAAATTTAATTACAATAGTTTGTCATTTTATTATTTGCAATTATTACCATAAAGGTAATAAAAATTGCAGGATGTCACAACTGAATACAAATCCCTAATAAGAAGCAATCAACTCGCACCGTAACCTTGAACAAGGGTGATTTTATTCATGTGCTGACTCTGGAGCCCAAGGTGGGGCCTTGCATGTGGCAGCTGCAGCATCCTTGGTCCTGGCTGGGACTGCAGGATTGCTATGGTTGGAAAAGCCCTCCAAGGTCATAGAGTACAACCTGCGACTGCTCGCCACCTTGTCACCCAGCCCAGAGCACTGAGTGCCATGACCAGTCACTCCCTGGACACCTCCAGGGATGGGGACTCCAGAGTCACGGTGGGATCCTCTTGCCCCTGCCCTTGGGAGGCCCTTTCCTCCCCCTGGAACCTCTTTTTCCACAAGCCAGGCAGTCAGCCCCAGACTAAAGCAGCTTTCACTCGCCTCCCTCGAACACACTGATTCACTAAAGCAGTTATCCACCAGAACCCTTATCAGCTATCATTTCTTCCAGGCTTTGGATGAGTTTTTAACTTCTATCACAATTTAAAACTCTGCATTAAGTCCTAATTTCTGCACCACCTTCTAATATTTAATTTGTAAGCAATAATTTTTTAGTGTTACAAAAGGTCATTCCTAACACACCCCAGTATTATGCCTCCGACTTGAGGACCCCTGCAGCAGAAGTCCCTTTGCTCTGAAGTTTGAAGGAAAAAGGGGAATTAGGGTTAAATTACATCTGTGTTTGCTGCTGCTGTCCCCCCATGACTATTTCCAGGACTCTCAATATCCATGTTCACATGCAGTTAATTCTTCCCACTTGAGGGAACAAGATATGCCTTTTCTCATCCCCTGCATCTTGATAGGCTCCAACCACACCCATGTCTCCCTGGCATATTTCCTTTGGCTTGGCCCTATATCTTAAAAAAACATGTTTTAGAGCAGTTTTCCACTGGCTGGTCTCAAGACATCTTCAAAAGGCATGAGAACTGCAGCCAGAGCAGCAATTAGGCTGCAATTAAACAGAGACTTTCCCACTGAATGCCCTCAAGGGACTGTATTTGTAATGTGGGGGAGGGTCTTCAGGTTGGTTTGTCCCATCCTGCTAAATTTATCCCTTCTCACTGTCCTTTGCCAATCTTTTCCACAGCCCAAGTCCTCGGATGGGTTGGTTCTTTGAAGTCCATTAATTGGTTGGGAAGGAGTAATTCCATCTTTAGGTTCATTTCCTCGGGAAGGCATACGGGGATTTGCCCGTCCTCCCGTAATCCCTGAGCGGATCGGCCAACTTCTTGCAAAACCCAGCAGAAGGAGTGAGGTCATGTTGCCTCCCCAGGCCTACAACCTACATGGAAAGCAGGCAGCTGGGTGGGGAGGGGCAGGAGAGACACGTGTGACATGCCCAAATCAGTGGGTGACTCTCACCAGGCCTGAGAAACCCAACACATACCTCGGGGCCCCGGGCAGAGCGGGCACCTCTGAGACGTCCCGTTTCAAACACAAACCGTCTGTGGTGCTCCTGGCTGGGAGCTCAGCCACCACTTCATAAATCAACAGCCCTGCCATTGCCCCTGCCCTGCCAGCACATGGTCTGACGGGAAACACTGCAGGCCTGGAGGCGTCAGCCTCCCTGGGTTATCTTGGTGGAGGGGGAACATCACAGATCCTCTTTATCTGCTGCGATGGAAGTATTTTCAAGCTCCTTGCCTCCAACTGAAATTCCCTTTCATGACACCTTCAGAGGTCTAAACAGCCTTAATTTTTAAACTGTGCTACAACAACATTCTCAAAAAGCTCAAGATCTCTTAGATCTTAGCACCTCCACTTCAGAGAGGTTTGCAGATCCGCTCAGATTCAGGCCTGCAAGCTTTCAAATGCCTTCAAAAAGAACTCAACATGTAGAGAAAACCTGCAGATCAGGGGCTAAATTTAGGTGAAAGGTAGAAAACAACCCACCTTAGTCCTGGCGTATTTGCATTTCTTGTAAACATGCTTGCAAAACCACTTAGCAAATGAATGTTAATTGTTCTACAGAAATCCCACCCTGTTCAAAGGAGAAGGGGAAAATAAAAACAAAATAAGCCCTAGGTACATGTTGCCAATTTTTCCTTTGACCCCCCCCCCCCAATGAAATTCAGGTGATCTCATCCCGCATTGATCAGCAGAGACTAAGTAAGAAAATAAAAAGGAAATTACTTCATCTTAAAGTGCCCATTAACTGATGTTAAGCGATAAAAAAAAGCTCAATTTGAGAGTAAAAATCCATGTGACAAGCACAGGAATGCCAGAACAAGCTGGTTATGGCTGGAGCTGTCAAAGGCATATAACTACAAACCTTTAAACCAATTTAAGTGCCTTCAGTTGGATTTGTGAGACAATTATGCCCTGAACAAACATTTACATGAAAATGGACCTCTGCTTTTGTTGCTTTTCCAGCCCGAGGCTGGCAGAGCATTTTATATATAATACCGGGAGTATTTTACACACAGTGCAGCTGCCAGGGTAGCAGAAATAGATAAAACCTGACAAATTAACTCAGCACACACCAAATAAAGGCGGAGAACTTCGAACTCCAACCCCTGTGGCTGCGAGGATGCTGAGCCCAAGCCTCACCCAGAGTGGTGCTCTGGCTTTTAGGCTGGCCCTCACCATTGCATCTGGCCTGGGAGGGGTGGAACAGAGCAGTGATGCTGGCTGGGGGGCCAGGAGCAGGGATGGAGGATGGATGTGTTATCCTCACCCAGGGCCAAAAGCAGAGCGAGCCTCAAAAACTACACCCATCTCTTGGGGTTCAGGGATTGTTGGGATGATTCAGAAGCTCGTGCTCAGCAAGGCCTGAACTCCAGCACTGTTTGCACTCGTTTCAGGAGTGTTTGCACAGAGCAATGTAATAATGGTGTGTAAAACCAAACTGAAGCGATTCCCGTCAGCCAGCGTGTGCACAGGAACAAGGAGCTGCTCTGGGGAGAGTTCAGGCATTAACTGCTGAACTTATTTTGACCTACTGACTGCATGGACCAGTGACTCCCAAAGCAGCCCAGGCCAAGGATCCCTCCAGCTCTTCTTTTCTCTCTTTGAGCCTTCCTAAAACCTCTTCTTCATTTTTTAAAGCCTTCCTTGTCAAAGGTGACTTCTGCCCATCTTTTGCCCAGCAGCCCCACCTCATATATTCTTAAGGTGGAAGGGAAACCTCTTCCTCCCTCCTTTTTCCGCGTCTGTAACATATTAGTTAATCCATTGTTCAAGCCACAACCTTGGGGCTCTTGTGAAATAAACAGGAACTGGGTTGGCTTGACAGCTCTGCTGCTTTCCTCTGCCTGGGTTTAGACTTTCCTAGATGACGCTGTCCAGACTATGCCCCGTGATGCCACAGACTGCCTGTGCTGTGGATCGATGGGACCATGCTAAAGCCACTTGGCAGGGATAAGGTTTGGCTTGTGTACAGGTGAACAGCAGCGTGGATGCTTGAGCAGAAAGAGCAGCACCTGCCCTACATCCACATTGGACCACCACAGAATGGTTTGAGAAGGAAGGGACCTTAAAGCCCATCTCATTCCACTCCCTGCCATGGGCAGGGACACCTTCCACTAGCCCAGGTCGCTCAGGGCCCCATCTAAAAGCTGACATCTCTGTGGCTAAGTGCACAGCATCATCCTAGGGCATCCTGGAAAATGGAAACCCTTCCCCTTTCTGGGATAAACCCTCTCTTTCTGACCTCTTTCTTTATGTGGAAACACTCATCAAGTTCCTTAAAAAACAAACAAACGGGAAATTCTTTATATGACACTAAAATAGAGACAAAATCCTCGCTAGATTGACACAAAGGTAAACAAAGATGGACTATGGAAAAACAATTAGAATTACTGCAAATCTCACCAAATAACTCTTTTTTTAAAGTAATATTGATTTATCTTTCCTAGTTTTGCCTGTTGTTGTTCCAAGGAAAGCTTTCCCAAACTTTGGGGCAGTTCTTGTTTTCCAGAAAGGGACCCATATGACAATTTCCTCATTTTTTTTAAAAAACAAGTTTTGTGACTGCTCCCATTCGACAACATTTTTGGTTCATCACCTGTGTCCTTCAGTTTCCAGACCATAAAATCAGAAAAAAAGGCCCTGGCACAGGTTGCCCACAGAAGCTGTGGCTGCCCCATCCCTGGAAGTGTCCAAGGCCGGGCTGGACAGGGCTTGGAGCAGCCTGGGCTAGTGGAAGGTGTCCCTGCCCATGGCAGGGGGTGGCACTGAATGGGCTTTAAGGTCCCTTCCAACCCAAACCAATTCATGATTCTATGATAAAATGAAGAATTGTAAGCACGTAATGCTCTTCTGATGATTCCTGCCCTGGGAAGGTGTGAGCAGGAGGGATTGCACAACAGCTCATGAGCAGATGGAGGAGACAGAGCAGCTGCAAAGCTGGGAGGGACTTGGGGAGTGTGTAACTCCCCCCCGTCCCGTCACTAAACATTTCCAATGCACAGGGGTCACGCTGTGAGGTCTGCACAGGTTCATGAAATGAGGACTCCTCTGAGGGTTAGGAAATACAGAGCAACTACCAGACCCAGAGCAGTAGTTTTTGCGGGATAATGACTTAAAAGCAACATCACCCCTACATGGTCATCTGTACAAGTCCTGCCAAGCTCAGTGGGGCAGCGGGGCTGGGTGTTTCTGAGGGACCTCACATCACCCTAGTCCCACAGAGACTCTCCTCTGTCTTTTAGGTCTCCCTTGCCAAAACTATGCGAGATTTTCACTGTCTTTCAGCAGGGAAATTTGAAGACCTACAGATTCCCTCCTGTCACGCCAGGAGAGGGGAACAATGATTGATTGATCTGGGTTTCTTCCATCAAGAGCACCAAAGGAGGTACTGAAAGTATCTGCCTTCTGGAAGAAGGTTAATTACAGAAGCTCAGCTTGCACACAGGGGTCCCACCAGTCAGCACAAGATAAGCAGACTTGGGAGTATAAATTATTACAGATGATAAGGCAGAATTTCCCCTTAAACAGCTTTGTACATATGTTCCTAAGATTGACTCCAGAGATGCCTGTCATCGGATGTCAAACAAGAAGCAACAGAAATCACAAGACAAGAATTAATTCCTTGTCTTTTTTTCTTGCGAGCATATGACACTTTCTCCCTTGTTTAGAGTAACAGAATGATCTCAGATCCTAACGAGGCGTGGTCGGATGACAGGACCTGGGAATCAGAGCTGGTGCCTGATCACCCATGTTCAATCACAGCAGGCAGCAAGAGCTCCAGTGCTGCAGCATGTCAGCAGAAACCAGGACTGGTTTAAGCTCTAGCAATAAGATAAATTCCAGGCACTATTTGCTACAGTTTTTGCTGTGACTATCCCTTCTGTGAGCGGTGTATAAACAGGAAACCACGGCCACACGGCAGGGAGCTGACCTGATACTGGCAAATACTGAGAGAAATCAGGTCATTTTAACATCCTTTGTTTATTCATTTCTTTGTTAACACTGTTTATCTTTAATTCCTTGGCCACATATATGGAACAACTCCCACTTTGCCACCCATCTACCGCTCCTTTTTTCCCCCCAAAACGTGCCCCTGCCAAGTCCTTGCCTCTAACCATCACCAGCAGCAGCTCCTGCTGACCCACACCTAAGGGATGTGTGCTTTTGGGGTACAAACTGACTTGCTTCACCCTTCCAGAAGGATTTCCACCTAGGATCTTACTATTAGTTTTTGCCTGCAAGCAGGAATTTCTCTCCTATAAAGGAGCCAAATCTATTTTAAGCGCCTGAGCTGCTGAAACGCAGCCCACCACAGGACAAATCTCCAGCCTAATTAGGCATTGCACAGCCAAGATCAGCCTACATTTGGCTCTCAGTGCTTTATCTCTACCTGGTAGTTTGATCCAAGCCTGAATTCATCTCACTGGAATGAGGAGTTTACACACATTATCAATTTCTTCCAACATTGCTAATGCACCAACAGCTGCATTCCCCTAAACGCGACTCATTCGTGACTGTACTTTACAGTTCATCTGTTCCTAAAGACTTTCCTCCCCACTCCACATATGCCAGAAACATCAAGGTAGAATTTCCACTGTCAGCTCTGGGACATCAGAAATAGATGACACAAAAAGACCCTTGAATTCCTGCATGTTTGAGGGATCTCTTCACCCAGCTGAGTCCACAGCAGGTCACAGGCTTCTGCTGGCAGCTCCTTCTTTCACATACCCCTGACCTGAGAGGAGCAAAGCTACTGCAAAAGCCAAAATGTTTGAGCTGAGAGGAGAAAAAGATTTGGGGTGTTAATACTTATTACTCCACCCCATTTTTACTAGCTAAGGAGCTCCTTCTCCACAGCTCAACGGCTAAGGGTAGTGGGATGAGGAAGAGGATGAAGGCTGAGAGGCATTTTGCCAGCCAATACCCTACTAAAATTACTGAGCCAGGTCTCTCAGACACAGGCTTTGTTCAGAGGAATCAGTCCCTGAGGAAGCCTCTGTCTTGTCTCCTCATACACAATACCAGGAGATAATTGGCCACATCATGGTACTGTGAATACTTTGCAGGGATTCATGGTGAGGCTTTTAAAACAGGAAGAACCAGCACAGTTTGGAAAGTGAGTGCTAAGATCTCAGATTTTCAGCATTCAAAAAGGTAGAGGCCATCTCAGGCTTAAGGACTTAACACCCACCTAGCCCAGCACTCAGTCTCCTTTGGCAACAGGAGATGCTGCTTTGGGTGGCCCATGAGCCCCACTTCTCTCTGCTGCCCTTGCCCTCTGATGCCTCTGAATGCCCCAGCTCCTTCCTACATCCATCAAGGGAGCAATATTCCCCTATTTGATTTCACAGACCTCCATCATCTTCTCCAGCCTGAGCACTCCCAGTGTTTCCAACCTGTCCTGGAAGTGCTTTCGACTGCCCCTCCTGGCACCTGTTCTATTGCCCAAAAAATAACAACAAAAACCACCTCATTACAACTCCAAGCTGACACAGTTTGGGGCAGGGTCTTTCCAGTTCTCACGGACAACCACACACAGTTAAAAATCCTGCAGCTGGTCAGAGCAGCCAGATGTTATTGCTTCTCATTTCCTCAGCCCTGTGCTCCTTCCGTATGGGGAAAACTCTCTTGAGCTTCAGCCACAGAAGGTCTGCTAAAGATATAGGGTGGGGGTGGTTTTGTGCTCCTTCAAGGTCGTGCTGGCAGGAGCAGCTCTGCAGACGCACAGATATTCCCAGTTACATCCCAGACAGACCAGTGTGAACTGGGAGGCTGGGCTCAATGGGGAACATGTCCAGCCTCTGCCCTGAGCAGCCTGAAAGGTTAAGGAGGGCTGTGCCACCACGTGGGGCAGGGCTTCAGCCTGTCCTCAATTTCCCTGCGGGATCCAAAAGCAATTTTTTCCTATTTCTCTGCCAGGCAGGGAAAAAAAACCCCCACAGTACTTTGTTGTTGTTTATACTGGATGGGATTAAAGCTTTCAGTATTTGTTATATTTAGATGTCTTTCAGACCCAGATTCAGGGAAACATTACGCACGATTTTGCTCTGTTTACCCTTCGCTCCATTCCCTCGCTTTTATTGTTCTTCCAGTTTATTCCTCTTCCAATTTAGGTTACATTTCCCAAGGACCACAGCATAGCCTCAAATTTCCCAGGGAAACCAGCACCCCTTGGTAGCAGTGACCACATCAGTCCTGTGTAAAGCAAAGTACATTCTCGCAGCAGCAGTTTTATTGCCAGATATCAGTCAGGCACAGATGGACAAAATCCTGAATCACAGCCCAAATGACCCTTTAAAGTGGATAATTCACCCCAAGATAAAGGCATCTATACACCTGAGGATGGTGCTCTATCTAGGACCCCCAGTCTGCCCTTGCTCCCCCCAAAAGGAGCTCCCAACACCAGCGATGCTGCAGGGCTGGGACCAAGGTGCTCCACCATGTGGTTCCTCCACAGACCAAGGAGATTTTGTTCCTCTTCCCCCACCCAACTTCTTGTGGAGGGAAGGATGCTGAACATCCCTGCAGCAAAACACTTGGGGAAAACAACCCAGGTTGTGATATAGTCTCCTAAAACCTTCCCAAAGATGAGCATGTGAAAAATCACTTATGGACAGGGTGAATGGGAAAGAAGTTTACATCCACTGCCCATTTTCCAGTAAATCATTCCCTTCAATCTAGCCAGAAAACCTTTTTTTTTCTTTTTTTTTTTTTAACTCTGTCTCCACTACAGATCTCCATACACACCTCTCAGGTGAGGCAGGATGGAGTCCCCAATACTCCATCTCTGCTGTGCCCTGGCTAATGGAAAAAAGGCTGCTCATTTGGAGCTGCTCTGATTTCTCCCATAATAAGCTCTCCAACGGGGACTCTGCCCTAACACCAAGCCTGCTAACTGGGGAAGGACATGTAGTTATTTTCTCCTGGTAGCAAAGGTTGTGCACAGTAATGGGCCCTTTCTGTACACTGTCTTCATCCCCAGTATAAAGGCAAACATCCAAGCAGAAACTTATTTATTCATTTTTCAAGATCTGGTCCAGAACCTGTCACTTGCTTAAGCTCAAACCCCCGCTCACAGATCCTGGCAGAGCTCCTGCCTGTGTTTAATTCTGAGAGCACAGCCTGGCTCAAAGTTGAGCTTGTGCAGAGCTGCGTGGAGCTGCTGGATGCAAAAGGCACTTGCACTCCAGCTAAGCCTGACCTATCCCTTCTGGCCTAAGGAAAGCCAGGACCAGATGTCTGGGGCTGGGGTTTTTCTCCCAAAATATCTCTGATGTTTAACTTGCATTTTACAGGTTTGTTGTTGCCCCATACAACAGGAAGAAGAGCATGTTGTTGGGATGCAGGGAGGGGAAGAAGAAATCTCACAGCTTTCTGCCTCTTTTTAAAGATGACTCAAGAAATTTTTGAGGGATTTGTAAGCAGTGGGTAAATCTTCAAACACATTCACTATGATCTCCTTGGCAGCCTTTGCTACCTTCCACATTTAAAGCAGGGTTACTACAGCCTGAAAAGCTGAGCACTGAGTGTTTACATCTCTCATTACCCCAAATGATGTCACTGAGTAAAATAACCAGATGAGCTTTCAGACACAAAAATCCTTCTGCAAGTCTTGCGTCTGACTGTTCGCCCAAACATCGAGCTCGGTTGAGGTTTATTTTTTCCCCTTCAAGCTTTACACTAAGTGATCTCAGCCAGGATTTTGGCTAGAGGTGGGTTCTCACATTTAAAGGAGTCTCTGCTCGAAGAATGTGGCAAATTTGAAGATCTCCTCACTCGCTGCACCCCCTGATTTATCCCACCTCTAAGCAGGCTTGGAAATATTAAGGTGCATGGCTGGTTTTACTTCTTTTTGACCCAGAAAGAGGAACTGGCTGCATGCACTAACAGCTACAGAATAAAGTCAGAGCATTCAATCAGAAGACAAACGATGTGCAGGAAATCTCTGAGTTGACCAAATATTTGCTGCACCCATGAAACTCCCCCCAAAATATTCCCACTCTAAAATACTTGAAGTTATCAGACTTGTTCACAATTTTTCTCTGCATAAGTGGCCAAAAAGTTTCCTCTGGGAAGATCTCTCAGGGCCACAGTTGTGTTCCTCTTTTGCCAAATGTCCAGAAGCATCTGCTGGCTATGGATTGGGACGCACAAAAAGGAACAGGACCTCATGCTTTTGCTCCAAACCTGTCCCCCAAGGACAGGGGAATCTCACAGTCCTGGCTGGCCTTTTCATTTTCTTTTTTTTTTTTTTTTTAATGGAAATAAATCAATGCCCCGGGGCCCACAGGGGTCAGCCCTGCTGGGGAGGCTGGAGCTGTGATGTTTCCTGTTCTCCCCTGGCCTGGGGGCTGTGTTTTTGGATGGCTGGGCTCCAGAGGGGGCTGACGTGACAGACTTTACCTGCCAGGTATCCACATGCAGCTGAGCCGCTGGGGATCGAGCCAAAGGGACCCGGAGCCACAGCCCAGTGCTGGAGGAGTCGGTGCATCCACCCCCCAACCCCTCCGTGCCCTCCCTGCAGCCTGACCTGCAGTGGGAAGGGGGGACACACAGCACAGGACATGACTGCCCGATATTTCCAGAGATCCAAGGGAGAATAAAACACAGGTAAAGAGCTTGGACTGTGCAGGAGACTAATGCAAAGCAGAGAGCAAGGGAAAGCTCAGCCCTCCTTAGCTCATTGGTGTGATCACTGGGAAAACACGGGATTTGGGGACCTAACTGAAATAGAAGATGACAACAGAAAAACAAACCCTCAGCTCTGAGAATCTGAGCGCAAAGATGGGCCCCCGAGTGCCATTAGGATCCCTTTCCTGATGGAGTTTACATCATCTCCATAACAGCACCATGTATGTCCCAGCCCTGGCTGCACTTCTGCCCCCGCAGGGAGGGAGGAGGTACCACTCCAGGGATTTACAGACGTGAGGATTAACACCCTCATCTCCCTCCCTCCTGTCAGAGCACAGCACAGTCTCGCCGCCGTAATGCTGACCTAAGATCTTCCATTAAAAGTTCCCCTCCTCCAAAAACGCTGGATTTCAAAGCAAATCCTCCTGCCAGCATCTCTATTTATACAGTTTCAAGCGCTGATGCCATTTAACAACCCCTCCTTTTCTTGACATTATCTTAAGCTGCTCTGCCAAATTAAGCAAACCTTCTGCCCAGAGTATGCTACTCCTCATCTTTCCCTGCTCTCCCCACAGCCACTGTCACTACCACCCCTCAAAGGGACCAAAGTACAAATAATCCAGCCTCTGCCACTTGGACTGGTTTTAATTAAAGGATTTGCTAGGTTTTCTACTGCGTGGGACACCTCATTAACAACTTCACACCTCTAAGAAGGGGGGGAAAAATTATGTTATCCATACTGGTACCCGGTGTTTTGCACCAGGGACAAGTTTTATTTTGGTGAGGAACAAAACAACAACAAGATTATATATAAAATCAAAAGCTTTCCTGGGCTGAAAGGGCTTAGAGATCGGCAGGAGTGTATTTGTCAGACAGGAGATTAGAGCCTAATGAAATTTGTCTTTGTACACGTCTGTTTCTGTCCTTTTTGGGGGTCTTTGTAAAAGCCGGGCTTATTAAAATGCAGGGAGAACCCCACACAAAAGACATTTCTGAGGGTCCAAAGGCTTATTAATGCAGAGGTTTTATACAGAGCATGCCAGTTTGGGAAGGTTTGGGGCATTGTTTGGGGAGAAGAAAGCAAGCTTCACTGATCGTTTTCTTCTCCAGTTTTAATCAGAGCAGCTGAAGCAAGCAGGTGCTGTGACTCAGAGTCCACCGAAAGAGGGGGAGGGAGACATCACAAGGAACAACTCATCTGCATGAGGCATTTTTACTATTTTGGCCTGTTAAATTGCACTGCAGAACTGTTGGGTCCTCTGGGAGAGTGGTAAGAAGCTGCTGGAGAAGCATCCCATGGGCACATACCAGAAGTCAAAACCTGCTGCAACAGGTTGGCATCGAGACCCAGCAATTTTAAACAAAGCATCTGTTTTCCCACATACATCTCCCAGGGCAGTGGTCACGACCCCAAGGCTGCCAGAGCTCAAGGAGCATTTGGACAATGCTCTTGGGTACAGGAGGAGATTTTGGGGTTGTTCTGTGCAGGGCTTCTTCCTGTCCTGAATTTATCTGTGGCACTTGCTGATCCTTGTGGGTCCCTTCCAACCCAGGATATTCTGTGACCTACCTCCTTCTGTGACCTCTGAGAATGCCAAGCTATTGACATGGAAGAAAATAAAGGGTCGTGGCAGAGATCCTCATGTGTAGCACAACTCCAGCTTTTCCATTGATTCAAAAAATCAGCAGGGTCAACACCCAACACACCTGAACACTGCTGAGCAGTACCTGCAGCAGCACAGCTGCAAAGAGATGGTTACCTCAACAGGGTCCCAACACTGGGAAAAGACAGTGCTGGCACATGGAGCTTTCACATGGCCCTGAAGGACAGAGTGACAGTGACAGCAGTAGCAGCCCAAGCACGCTGGCTTGGCTCTGGGCAAAGGGGGCACAGGTAGAGGTTTGCCCCTGGCCTCCTTAAGTACCTTGGTTCACCTCCAAGGAAAAGTTTGTACAGCTGGCAAAGCAACCCAAGGAGTGGGTCGTGCAAGGGGCTGGATCCCACCAAGTCCTCACTTGCAAGAAACGTGAAAATCTCCACGAGGCACTTCTAGAACTTCCCCTGACTCTCAGCCCAAATGGGAAAGCCCACATCTACCTTCTGGCTGGGAAACCTGCCCAAGGCTCCTGCTAACAAGTGTTTCTCGAGCGTGACTTGTTTGCTGTTGGCAGCAGAGCCCCTGGGAGTGTTCACTCATGAGCAACTTCTATTAACCAGCTTTTTACACTTTGACAACAGAGCTGGGTCCACCCAGCTGGATTTTTTTCCACACTGCTTGCACGTTTCCACCTGCTACGCTATGAAAACTATGAGAAAAATGTCATGTGTTTTCTTATGAGATTTTTCCTTCTGAGAAAACGTGGGAACCAGTCCCATGCTGCCTCAGCCAAGAGGGGAGTGTACGGAGGGTAAGCACGGAGGAGGACACGAGTGGAGGATGGAACGGCGAGCCCTGGGAACCCACCAGAACAGAGAACTGAGGCAAAAGCATCCCAGAGAGGCAGGGCTGCCAATTGCCTTGGGACTAATTTTTCTCTTTATGCTCGATCTAAGCTGATTTCAACAAAAAACAACTCTAAGGATAAAATATCATGAGCCGTTATTGAATAATTCACATGAACTATTTCTCTATGAAGTATCTAATGGCTGTGTAGCAGCACAATAAGTAATGACAATAAAATTCCCCGTAAGCATGTTATGGAACAGCACCCGACTTGTCCTGCAGAGCCCCAGAGACTGTCACAGCACACACTCAGCAATGCCATCCGGCTGAGGTACAACACATTTGTGGGTTATGCTCACCTACCTCTCCAGTCAAACCTCTGCTGACATCTTCCTCACCTCCTGCAGGTGCAGAGCAGATCACAGCAAAACTCTTTGTTTATTTTTCAAGAACAACCATGGCTGCCAGCCCGACAAGGCACCCCACGGGCAAGGGAAGCAGAAAGCTGAGGCTGGGCTAAAATTGCTTAATAAGCCTGATGGTTCTCACCTGTGCTCAGAGGATATTTTAATGGAAATCAGGTGGGCTGAGTCTGGGCACAGGAGACCAGCTCAGAGAAGGAAGAGTTTCTTCCCCCCCCCCCCCTACCCCCCCCCCCCAGGTCTGGCAACAGTTTGAGACCTCAGAAGATCTTTATTACTATTGTACTCTTCATACTGCAGCCCTGCTCAAACACACAGAAAGCCATGTTCCCTGAGAGCTCACATATAGGAAATGCTTTGATGGATCAAAATTTATATGAAAATAGCATAAAAAAAGGTCCTGGGATAGTTTATCCCTCATTAAGTTGGATGCACTAAAGGAGGGACCACTTGGCCAGACCCATGGCCAGCAGTGAATGGGACAGGGGAAGGAGTTCCAAAACTAAGGAGCATCTTTTTCATACAAGTAGAAGGAGGATCAGCTGCCTGGCAAAAGCCAAATAACATCCTGGGAGGATATTTCCCACCCCAGAGCACACAGAGCATGATTTTCATGGGGTTCATCTGCTTTTTGAAGGTCAGCATTCCCAGGTTCTGTTCAGCACAGCACCTGGAGGGTCTGTGTAAAGGTTAACAGGTTATCACAGGGCTCTGGGTAAATCCATGAGGATCAGCAATAGCATGGATGATCCAAGGAACTCAGGCACTGCTAAATCCCTCTCTCACAGGGAAAGGCTACAGATCAGAACATGGAATATCAGCTGACTTAAAATGGATTTATATTTATATATATATATCTGAAAGATAAATATATACTTACATATATATATATATATACTCAAGGACCTGTGGAACCCATTGCCACAATATCACTGATTTTAACATTTTATCCATATCCAAGGAATCCATAGAATATCCTAAGATGGCAGGGACCCAGAAGGATGATGGAGTCCAAAAGGGAAGGAAAGGATGGATACTTATGGTAGGTGCTTAGCCATCCCACCTAGGGTTTTCTCCTCCCTTCAAGGAGCACATCCAAAGGCAGAAGGAATTGGGGGATGTCTGGGGATTATCCATGGGGATTATTTCCACTTTGTCCCTGAGGTTGTCAACTGGAGGCTGTGAGAAGCCAAGTGAGGTGAACCACGACCACTTGATGGCCCCAACCAGATGCCTTTATGGGATGCTCTTGGGCCCCAAGCCCATCCTTGGCTCTGCCTGCCCACATTTTCCAGCCCCAGAGCCCACCAGATGGTGCTCTCGGTATTAGTTAATGCCGAGTTAATTTGTGCCTTGTCATTCCACTGAGGCACTCCAGCACGGGTGGGGTGTGGAGAAACACCACCAAGAGCATCAGATTTCTGTGCTTTCCTAGAGTTCCACACGGGTGGTGCAGCCTCACCCCAGGTGTGACATGGCCCAAGAACCAGAAACATGAAGCATCTTTGAAGCATCTGGAGGTGATGGTGGGTTATGGGCTCTGCCACACAGCTTCCAGCCCTAACATAGTCCTAATTGTTGTGCCTGGGTGTTGAGCTTACTGGAAACCCCCTGATGAACCATTTCTTGGAGGCCCCCTCCATGGGACCACTCTTTTGAGCTCCTCTGGAGTGGTAACTCACAGCTCTGAGAGCTGGCTGGGACACCAGAGGACTTTGGTATTTCTGCTTGCTAAATATATTAAATGTGTCCTGTTTTACAGGTAACTTGCAATAACAGGGAGAGGTTGCACAGGGATGTTGAGGGATCTCCAACACAACCAGCTTGCACTGACATCCATGTGCTGTGAGTTCTGATGAACTCTGAAGTCCCTTTCAGCCTTTGTTTCTCCCCAGTTTTCTATGAGAGGAATGCCTGCAGTTCCCCTGCCCTTGGCAGACTACAGCACTCATAATTATAGCAGGTCTGGAGAGCTGGGCTAATTGTAGTGTTGATCCTAAGGTTGTTTCCTCAGCCCAGCAGGATGGCCTGTTCTCCTTTCACGCTTCCAGCTTAACAAGGCTCTCTTTAATTTCTCCTTAATAAAACTTGGGGCAAAGGGGAACATTTAATGTGCAGTTAAATAAAAACCAGAAAGGGCACCATACTGACCAACTTCCTAAAAACCGAGTGCCTGTTCTACAGCCATCCACAGGACGTCAGCAGCGAAATCAAACCTCGGGCACAGAAGCCTGAATGCTAAGAAAACCTCAGTGCCTTTTGTTTGTTACCAATACTGTGATTTTATCGCTGAGGAGCCGGAAAAGGGAGAACATTAAAGGTTCCCTACGTGGGGACGCGGGAGCACCACGGCCATTTACGCCCATAATGAGTTTTGCTGCCTCTGAGCAGAGCACAGTTAATAACAGATCATAAAGTGGGTTTACCACCCCAATTGCCAGTCTCTGAAGGTTACTAAAAGCCTGTTCAAATGAGCACAGTCAGATCTGCCTGGCTGGCTGAAATCACCATTTTCTTCGTGGTTTAGAGGAAACTTCTGTTTTTGCCTTCATTGAAACGGGTGAAAATCAGGAATGGAGCAAACAGAGCCAACCTGATGTTGTCCAAAATCACTTAAATTTGTCTGATGATGCTATTTGTTTGCTCCACCTGGAGCTGTCCCATCAACTCCTTAACTAATTCTAAAACTTCCCTATTTTATCAAAACTCCTTATAAAGCATCTCCACACTGGACAGGGTTAATCCAGCCCTGGGTGCTGAGGCCCTGGCACAGGTTGCCCAGAGAAGCTGTGACTGTCCCATCCCTGGAAGTGTCCAAGGCCAGGTTGGATGGGGCTCGGACACTCAACCTGTGCCAGGGCCTCACCATCCTCCCAGGGAAGTATTTCTTCCTAATGTCCTATCTAAACCTACCCCAAGGGTGGTGCCCAGAGGAGTACCATTTCTCCTTTTGGAGAAGCCAGCTCCATCTTGCACACACACTTTTCCATTTACAGCCAAAAAGAGGGGAAAAAAAGCGCTCCATTTCCATTGTTCATTTGGCACTTTGATTTCTCATTTTCCTTGCCTTTGTCTGTGTGGGAATGTGCATTTGTGGGAACGACTAATGTATTTTAATGTTTTCTGCAGTTGTTTAGTGAGCCCCCTCCTGAAGCCTTATGGACCACCACGGGTTGAGAAACTGGGATGGAAGATCCGCAGAGACAGCCTCGTGCAAATCCAGCGCCATCCCTTTGAAGTCCTCGGGGCTTCTACGGCAGCCAGAAGTAATTAGGGAGAGAAAGGGACTGTGAGAGCCGTGCTGGCTCGGCAGCAGCGCTTCCCGCTGGCTTGGAATAAAGCGGAGCTGAGCTGATGCCGAGCACTGGTGGAATTATGACACCAAATGTCCAACCTAGTAATGGAGCCCGCCCAGGGCTCACAGGCAGCGGCAGCTCCTCCACAGCAGCACTCACACTATAAACCCCCCACTGCAGCAGTGCCAGAATTACACCCCATCCCACCAAACCGGGTCCCTGCAGCCTCTGATTTCCACAGCAGTGTCCAAGGTCAGGTTGGACGGGGCTTGGAGCAACCTGGGCTAGTGGAAGTGTCCCTGCCTGTGGCAGGGGGGTGGAACGGGATGGTCTCTAAGGTCCCTTCCAGCCCAAACCATTCTGAGATTCTCTGAAGACCAGCACAAGCAAGAATCACCACGTGACTTTATGCAGCACTGAGTTGCAGAGAAAAAAATCAGTACTGAATAATCAAAAAGCTTCTTCTTACCTTACTAAACCTCTCGATCTGCTGAGAGCTCCCTCTGCCACGGGGTGCAGAGCCTCAGCAACCAGGACCACTCCCCCTCTGGACTCATGCAGTGGCTCCTCCATATGATTTGGGAATTCTGCTTGCCTTTTTCTCCCTCTCTATAAAGCAAAGTGGGTACAGTTAATGGCAGTCCCTGTTGCTTAACTAGCCAGCTCTCCTGTGCCTTCCCCAGTAATGGATGCACCCCCAGCTGGAGATGTCACCTTCCCAAAGATACCATGTGCCTGGGAAAATCCCTCCTCCACTACTGAACTGTAGATCAGGTCTGTAGGGTGGCTGCAGGAGATTACTCTGGGGGTTGGACTAGATGATGTTAAAGGTCCCTTCCAACCCAAACTATTCTGTAATCACTTTGGGGATATTTCAGAAGAAAAGAGGAAAGGAATTTTAAAATTCCACCCTGGAAAAGGTACTAGTCCTCGTCCTGCTTTTCCCCTTCTAGGCATGGTTTTGAGAAGCATGTTCCTCTATTTTTCTTCTGCTGTCTTGCTTTTTTCCTCCCCTCTTGCCTTCCCTCCCCCCCCATTATCTTCTAGCAAAGTTACTATTTTCCACAGCAAAGACTGTGGGCATCACCAAAGTCAGACGGTGCCTTGGGTGGTTTTTAGTCCAACCTCATACTCAAAACAGGACCAGATTCAGAGCTGGATCCCAAATTTTCCATGTGGTAATAAACTCTGTATTACAAAGATGAGCACAAATGTGAGACCAAATTGTGTTTGGGACAAACCATGAAAATCCCCACAGAAATTTTTAACAGTAAATTCTCATTCAGCCCAATTCACTGAACCTGTGGGAGAACTTTGATTTTGAAGGTGTTGGATGGGAAAACCTCAGAAAGTTTTATGTTCAAACCCAAAAGCTTCATTTCATCCTTTTCATATAGGTTATTCCACCATTTCCTCCCATTCTGATGCCTATGATTTGTATGACTTTACCTGCCATTTAGAATAAATGGTCCACTTGGGTCAGGTCTCTCCCATGTTTCTGACTCAACATTTCACAAGAACTTCCAGTCAGTGTAAAAACTTGGACTTTTCTCCCCGATCTGGAACAAAAGCAAATAGAAAACCATCAGGAAATTTCATTCCATGTGGCAGGAATTGGACTTTCTGGACAGCTTTCATTGCTGTCAAGAAGGGTGGCTGGCTGAGACAGCTCATCAAAGCTTTGGAAGTGTATCCAAAGGCTGGAAGCTGGCAGCACATCCCTCAGTCCTTGCATCCACTGCCAATATTGTGAGGATGGGATTTTTCAGGGTCCCCTCAAAGAACTAAATATATAGTTCCCAAAATGCCTGAGGTCTCTAATTCTGGTAGACTCCCTTTTGAAGAGTCCCAGCCCTTTTTGTTGGTTGTTTTTCATTCTGCTTTAGATAACCAGAGTGGGCCTCTCGCTCATGGAAAGCATTGTTATATGTGTCACCTCCCACCAAGAAAAGCGAAGAAGAGAGGGTAAAAAGCCACATGAAGATATTAAAACAAGGAACTGGAATGTCTACAAACTGCTGGGAGAGTTCATTCCTAATTCGCATATCCCTATTTACTGCTGGAAACAGCTATTTAGCTATTTATGGCATTATAAGAAATCACTCTTGGTTTCTGCTCAGCCTCAGATGGATGGTTGGCCCATGTATCCCATGGTGTACTTAAGTAGGATAGAAAAAACCAACTAACCAACCAAAACCAACAAAAATAAATAAACAAACAAAAACTAAACAAAAACCCCAACAAACAAACAAACAAAAATAAAAAAATAAAATAAAAAAAAAAGAAGATAAAAGACCTTTTGGGATGGGCACATCTGGTCCCCATGTGTAAGCCCAGCCTCAGGGAAAGGCTGCTGACAGAGAAAAGCTGCATGTTGTGGTTCTAGACAAGCTTCTTTAGAGGTATGTTATAGATACAGAGGCACAACCATTATAGATATGTGTGTAAATATACACAGAGAGAGAGACTGGGCAAGGAAGAGCTTTCTATATTTTCTTTTCTGAAGCTCAAAGATCCCACCTGGCCAGATGCAGATCCCTGGGCAGCACTGATTTCCTGTGGAGCAGGGATGCTGTTTCCTGAGTGTTGCTGGATGGTGAGAGGCTGGGGAGCAGAGAGGGACTCGGAATATCCCCGAGTTTGGCAGGGAAGCCCCAGGACAGAAAGCAGATCCTAGAATGGTTTGGGTTTGAAGGGACCTTAAAGTCCACCCAGCCCCACCCCCTGCCATGGGCAGGGACACCTTCCACTAGCCCAGGCTGGTCCAAGTCCCATCCAACCTGGCCTTGGACACTTCCAGGGATGGGGCAGCCACAGCTCCTGTAGGCAACCTGTGCCAGGGCCTCCCCACCCTACCACGGAAGGATTTCTTTCCAATGTCCCATCTAAATCTACTCTTCTTCAGCTTGAAGTCATTTCCCCTTGTCCTGTCACTCCAGGGCCCTGTAAATAGTCTCTCTCCATCTTTCAGGTCCTAGAAGACCACAGTTAGGTCACCCTGAAGCTTCTTTTTCAGGCTGGAAAAAATAACCAATGTGAAATGATGGATACATTTATGTGAACTTCTTTTCCTTATGTGAACTTTCTAACCTGCACACAGAGCTCAGGTCCTGGTGATGGGCAAGACACAAACACTTTGTGATCTAGCCTGTGCCCTGCTGCCCAAAAACCAGAGCTGGTGCTGCTCTCTGGCCAGCAAAGTCTGTCCTCCTGTGGGAAGGCGGTCCCTGGAGATGCCTCCCCTTAGTTTCAAACCCACCATCAGCCTTTATGCACCTCCTTCTTTAACTCCAAACCTCTTTAACTCAATTCACTTATTTTGCAGTGACAGAACAAATAATGCTTTCAGGATGTTACAGCTAATCAGTGGGACATCTTTAACCTACTATTAATTTGGATGGCAAGCAAAATGAGTAGGAACAAAACCAGCTTGTCTCCTTGCCCCAAACATTGGCCTCCCAAGGAACCAAGGCTCACTTTGGTATTAAGGAGGGAGCAAGCCATGAGCACAACCTGGTGCTTGGCTGAATTAGGGCCAACAGCCCGCTAGGAGTAAATCCTTGTCTGCTGGGACTGAAATACCCTTGGACAGGATACACTGGAACACAGAACAGCCACTTCAAGGAGTATTTTCCTTCGGTGAGATCGTACATCTGTTCATTGCAAGGCCAAAAGGCATCCATATATTTCTGTAAATTGGAATTTTTGTGGCTGTGTGGGGGATAAAGCACTTATTTTTCTTTTGGCTTTCACGTTGGAGGTGGGTGTCTAATGTCCCTGTGTCTTTCTGAACCCTGTTCCTTGGGAGACCTGCTGCCTGGCCCCATCCAGAGACCCCTGCAGCAGAGAAAATTAATCCTCCCTGCCATGCAAACACACAAAACAAATCCCAAAGGACCAGCCCTGAGGCAGTGATAACGTCTTGAAGAGCACATCAAGCAGAGAGGCAAGTGATCTCAAGTGATGGAGCAGCCTCCAGCCCCCAGGGCAGCTGACTCAGGAGCCAGCTGCACTCACATTTTGAAAACATTTCACCTCATCCCCCAGTTCTCCATGGACCCTGGCTTGGAGAAGGCTCTCAGCCCTCCCCATGGAGGGAGCAGCTTCTATGGATGTCTTGAATCCCCGGTGCTTGCTGTCCTGTGAGATACTTTTGGTGGGATGGGGATGCCACAGCCCAGCTACTGCCCTTTGCAAGGGCAGAGATCTCACCAATCTCCTGTTTTCCAACGCCAAAATGGGATGGATGGATGGAAGGATGTGCCAGTTCTTCATGAGGGGACGAACTGGTGTATAGGGAGACTCATGTGGGAAAGAGCCTGGACAGGGCGTAAAAGAGAGATTGGATATTGAAAAATAGTGAAAAAAAATAAAAAAAAAAATAGAATTGGAATATATTACAAAACACCACCCAATTCCTTCCACAGCCTTTGTCCAGTTCTGGGCATTCACACCAAGAAAGATATTGAGGGGCTGGAGCATGTCCAGGGAAGGGGACAGAGCTGGGGAAGGGGCTGGAGCAGCAGGAGCAGCTGAGGGAGCTGGGGGGGGCTCAGCCTGGAGAAAAGGAGGCTCAGGGGGGACCTTCTGGCTCTGCAACCCCCTGACAAGGAGAGGGAAGCCGGGGGGGATCAGGCTCTGCTCCCAGGGAACAAGGGACAGGAGGAGAGGGAACGGCCTCAGGCTGTGCCAGGGGAGGCTCAGGTTGGACATCAGGAGGAATTTCTCCATGGAAAGGGTGGTCAGGCCTGGGCAGGGGCTGCCCAGGGAGGTGGTGGAGTCCCCATCCCTGGAGGTGTTTAAAAGCCATGTGGATATGGCACTTGGGGACATGGTTTAGTGGTGGCCTTGGCAGTGCTGGGGGAATGGTTGGACTCAATAGTCTTAGAAGGCTTTTCACACCTAAACAATTCTATTGTTTAAATCAGAAATCTTTTTTCCCTGCTTTTTCAAAGGACCTGAAAATGATCTTTCAATAAGACCACGATAAATATCAAGGGCTTTCAAATATTTTCATTAGAAGCTGCTATCTGTTGTAGAAACAAGGGGAAAAAAATCCCAGTACATGCTCAAAACCTATATTTCCCCCTAGCAAACCCCAGAACAGTTTTCAGCATTCCCTGGAAGCTTTACAAGTCAAACCATTTTAGTCTGAAATACTGTATTTCTGCAGCATCTACTAATACTGAACATGCTGCTTAAATAATCCAACCCATACCCTTAAGTGAGCAACACAGAATCAGGGAATCAGTAAGACTGGAAAAGACCTCCAAGATCATCAAGTCCACATATTATTTTCTGCTGGCTTTTTCCAGGGACAGGAGCATGGTAGCATAAGGGCATTAAAGCAAACATTTCTTGAGCATTTGGTCTTTTTTATATACTATAGAACACACAGTAAATGACCCGAAAAATCATGTTGTTAAGAAGTTCCATGAGTATTACACTTTCTTTTCTTTAGATCAGACCATAAGTCTCACAGCAGGGGGAAATTTCTGTGGCCAGAAAGGATAATGAAGACCAGGGTTTGACTAAAAGGTCCTTATGCCCTTGGGTGGATGCTGTGGATGCTGCTTGGGAGCAGAGGGCTTTTTTCAGAATTCATAAGAAATGGGCTGTCACAGAATCCCAGAATTGTTTGGGTTGGAAGGGACCTTAAAGCTCATCTTGTTCCACCCCCTACCATGGCAGGGACACCTTCCACGATGCCACATTTCTCCAAGGCCCGTCCAACCTGGCCTTGAACAGGGACAGGGCAGGAAGGCTTTGTTCATAAGGAAGTTTCTTTGCATTTTCAAAGGCAATGTAATTTTTCCCACTTTTCTCTCTCAGTAAGTTCGACTTGGCCAAAGGCAGAAACAACTGGATTATGCAGAACATACATAGGAATTGAAAGGATGTCAGGTTTCCAAGCCCCTGCTCTATGCTATGCACAAATCTGGGAATCAGCAGTTTGCAAGATAGAGAAATTCCTGGGGATCATCCAAAAGAAAAAAGCCATTTTCCCATTATAAGTGGACTGAAACCAGAGCTGGAAATCCAACCCTCCTTAAAACTGTGCTGCGGTTTGGATGAGACGCCCTGAGTCTGGATCAGCTGACTCCCATTTGATGCAGAACCCAAAGCAGATCCATTTCATAGCACTGCTTCAGATGTGGCTGAAAAACTCCTGCAAGTGACAGATTTCCCAATGTTTTCCTGCTTGCAAAATGGCTGCAGGTCCTTGTTTGAGCCAAGAAGCATGAGCACTGCCGGCGAAATCTGTCAGCTTCAAGTCTAGGAGCATTTTGCAATGCAGTCATGAGCCTTTCTGAAACCCAATTCCCAACCAGACTACACCACAGCAGTTTTCCATAGCTTTTTGGGAGGCTAGTTCAAGCACACAGTTCTGCACCCTTTTGGAAAGCTACTTTTGGGGGAGTTTCCTGCATTCTCTTGGCTCCCCTTCCACTGACTGCTGTGACTGTTCCAGGCTGGTCTGCAAGCTGCAAAACATTCCCATTTGCAGACTGAGCAAGTTTTAATTACTCCCAGAATTTTGCCTGGAAGGGAAGAGCCAACCATGGAGGCAAACTGAAAGAGTGTCAGCTTAAATTAGATATAAGGGGAAAATTCTTCCCTGTGAGGGTAGCGAGGTCCTGGCACAGGTTGCCCAGAGAAGCTGTGGCTGCTCAATCCCTGGAAGTGTTGGGGCACTTCCCAGGCCATGTTGGACAGGGCTTGGAGCAACCTGGTCTGGTGGAAGGTGTCCCTGCCCATGGCAGGGGGTGGAACGAGATGAGCTTTAAGGTCCCTTCCAATCCAAACCATTCTGTGATTCATATTAATCAGATAATGAGGGTAGTTGATCTCAGTTCTGTACTCCCAAACACACAAGCCAGAGTACAATGGCAAAAAATAAACCTAAAGCACTATTTGGATGAGAGGAATGTGCTGTAAAACCCAGGAAAATTCACTTGGGAGCTTTCTCTCCAATTTTGGGTCTTTTTTACATACCCTGCCTGCACATTACCTCCCCTCCCTCCATGCCCAGCCCCTATCTCTGCAACAAGGACCTTTGCCAAATAACACTTCTAGTCATATCTGGAGGATAAGGCATGCAAAGCTCTGGTGCATTCAAATAAAGATTGGAAATCATTTCCTTACAGGAAGGAGCTATCCCAGTTTGTCTTCCCTTCCTTTTGATTATACAGCTCAGATTAGGGAGAGTCAGGAAATTACATCGTCTTATCAAAAATAATAATAATTAAAAAAATAAAAAGGAAAGAGAAGAATATCAAGGAAAAGGAAATTTTTTCATTTCCTGCCAAAAACATTCCCATAACTTCTTTGAGGTTTCAAAGGCTTGGTTACATTTCTTTCTTTTTTTTTTTTTTTTTTTTAAATGTTTTTGTTTTTTTTTTTTTGTTGTTGTTGTTGTTGTTGTTTTTTTTTTAAGTTTCACCCTAACAAGTACCACTTTGCACATGCTCCTTGTTTTTAAACAGAACACGGGCCACTATGAGAAGGAGCAATATTTTCATCCAATTTAATATTTTAATATTAAAGAGGGAAGGATACTGACAGAGAAACCAAAAGCCAACACTTGACCCACAATAAATCCTGAGCACTGCTGAGAGGACTGGCTTGGGTCTGTGTATAGAACCATCAGAGAATGGTTTAGGTTGTTAAGGACCTTAAAGACCACCCAGTTCCAACCCCCTGCCATGGGCAGGGACACCTCCCTCGAGACCAGGTTGCTCCAGACCCATCCCTTGCTCTGAGCATCATCTGAGCAAAGACAAGCCTTTCTGGGTAATGAAGTAGGAAAAAAAGAAATCCCCATCAAACACGTTGTGCCTAAATGCAGAATTTATGATTCTACAACCAACTGTTGGTCAGTCAACATGAACAAACCTGTTGTTTTACCTGTGCTCCTGACAGAACTCGATGGGGAGGAGGGAGAGAGGCAAGCTTTCTGATGGGTGGAGAGAAAACACAGCTGAATTATTTACTGCCAGTTTTAGATGAACCACTCCATGGGAATGATGGGACCAGGTGGGTGAAATACCTTCACCAAAATGATTTATGTCTGGCTTTTGTAAGAAGATACACTATGACAGGCTGTACCATGCTCAGTCTAACTCGACCTGGATGGTCTTAGCACTGTAGTTTACACATAAATATGATTTTTCTTTTGCTAAAGTCGGCTGCGTGCTGCACTCATTTGTATCTTAGCAAATGCACACAAACCTGACACAAACCACGACTCCCTCTGGGAGCAAAGTACCATCTCCCCTGCCAGCTGCAGGGGAGGGCAGTGATCTCAGCCAGCCCCCAGCTGAGCAGCAGAACAGGAGGGAGCAGCCCCCCAACTTTCTGATCAACTTTCCTGGCCTAAGCTTTCGCAGCTGTTCTACACTTGAAAAATGTTCACCCAAACCCTTTGATGTTGCTGCTGCCTTGCCCTTTCTAAGGAGAGGAATGTGGCCTGAGCATCCCAGCCTCACAGGAGAGGGATTCCCCACCTCACAGCTCATCTAAAACCCGTGGGCAATCCCACTGACCGTGGGTTTGGGAAGGATCCTTCAGTGTCTCCCTGCAAAAGAAACACTCAGCTGTGTGATTTACCATCCTGTTCAGGGCTGTGCTTTGCTGGGTGGCCTGGGGTGATGGGGCAAGACAGGCTGGGAGAGCTGGGGGTGTTGAGCCTGAGAAGGGAAGGCTCCACAGAGACCTTCCAGTGCCTAAAGGGGCTCCAAGAGAGCTGGAGAGGGACTTGGGACAAGGAATTTTTTATCATCAGTACTGATGCCACCACAGTGCTGTGACAGGCACAGCGGCTGCTCAGCACAGACCTGAGACAGCACAGCCCAGCAGCTGCTTTCCCCAAGCAGTTCCCAGCCTTCCTCCCGTGCTCCTCTCCCAGCCCTGCTGCTGCAACCCACTGCCCAAACAAGCCCCTGGTTACTCCTTCTAAATACCCCTCCCCTGGGAGTGCTCCTTAGACAGGAATCTTAGAGCAACACCCACCAAAGCCTCTGTGGGCATTTGAGACAGGCTGGAGAAAATCCGTCTCATCCCCAGTCTAACAAGTCTCGGAGGTGGGTGAGCACAAAGCAGCAGTTTGTTTTCGTTATTACTGGAGATCAAAACAAAGCCAGGAGAAAGGCAGAGGGTCCCCAGTGGCAGCAGGAGAACAGGAAGGGGTCAAAGCAGCATCATTAGCAGAGCAAGGTACCACACACCAGCTCCCACATCCAAAGCCGGGTGGTCCATGCTGGGAAGCCCCCCTCTCTCCTTCCGTTCCCTCCAAGAGGAACCCATGGGGGTCTCGGCTCCATCCTAGAGCTGCAGGATCATGACCACAGTGGCAGCCCCTACGGCATCCAGAACAAGCCCATCACCACCCTGCTGCAACATCCCAGCAAAGCAAATCCCTTCCATCAAACATCCCAACACAGCAAATATTGTCAGCAGGGTAGATCAGTGTGACTTTTAAGTGTCAGTGGAACCACAGGGTTACTTCTGATCTGGTGACACAGCTTGTCCTAACCTCATTTGTCTCTTTGGAACACCAGCCTCACACAACAAACTATGCTACATACCCTCTAGAGCAAACCATGTCTCCATAATCTCAGCCAGTCCTTTTTCCAATGGGTTGTTCACCACATTCCAACACTACCAGATTGGCATGCAAAACATCTAAACCTTCTTTTAAAAGTTCAGCCTTAGGACAGGCTTAAATGCTAAAAACCTCATCAAGCAGTGGCAGAATTTCCATATCCATAAGGAATTTTTTCAGCTGCCTTGTGGGGCAGGCAGAAGATTATTCTGCAATCCCTCTTGGACCATGAAGTGCTCCTCTCAAGGCCTGGGCACCATCCATCCCAACATCATCACTCAAAAACAGCTGGAGCACTGACATAGGTTTGAAAACCCTCTTTTATTTCCTACTTTAAACATTTAATACTATATATTAATAGAAGCATTGTTTAATATTTCACCCCTCCTTCAAGTAGCATCACGTGTCCTGTAAAATATATGAGCTGGTAGACAGCAGTGGTTTCCTGACCTTCTCTGCATCATTCACTGTTTCAAAAACCCACCCTCACTGTGCTCTTCAGTAAATTAAACAGCCCTAATCTGTTTAACCCCCTCCTCCCATGGAAGACTTTCCAAGCTCCTCATCCTTTCTGCCTCCCTTTGCTGGCTCTGCTCCAGTCACATTTCCATCTGGTCTGGGTATAGGAATGCTCCCCAAGCTGACAGTGCTCCTGTCAATTGTAGGATGTCATTCAGGGTTGCTCTCCAATCCCTAACTTGTCAAACACCTCTTGGAGTGGGAGATGGAGTGTCTGGGAATAACCACTACCAGGGCTGATGGTACAAACTGTATCAGGACAGTGTAAAGCTGGAAATTTCTGCCATGGGAAGAAGAGGTGACAGAGTCAAACCTGCCTCTGGAATGATCATTTTGTGGTTTAAAGGATGATAGGGAAATTACAACCTCCCCTACATCCTGTGCCATAGATAGCAAATATCCCAGTGTCCCCATTTTGTGTCTCTTTATTAACGGTCTACAGCTGAAATTGAAAATGTTACCTCTGGAAGGTGAACAACACAGCACCAATGCACTTGGCAGCATCCCTGAGGTCTGACAGCTCCTGGCACACAGGGACATTTGGGGACTTCAGTTTCAGAAAAAGGATGGGTTTGGCAACCCTTCAGTCCCCGGCAGCTGCTCCATCCAAAGCATTTTGCCATGCAGCATCCCTATAGCTAGGGAGAATATTTCCCACTTCCACACTAATTTTACCTGGTTTGCCACCAAGAAAGCAAACCAGGTTTTAAGGAATGAAATTAAATCAAAAGCAAAATCATTTTGCTTTTCTCACAAATCCTCTTTCCCCCTTTTTTGGTACAGAGGTGGAAAATTATATGGGAAGTGGGAGGAAAAAGGATTGTTTAGAATAATAATTTTTCTGCATGAAGAACTGGAAAACTCAGCCCAGCTTAATCCAAAAGAGCTGAATTTCCATATCTCACCTCACCCCTGTAAGCCTCTCACCTGGCAGTGATCCGGATGTTTGCTCATGCTGCAGCCTTTGGGCTTTCCTGCAGCACCATGGAAAAGGCAGAGGCTGTGGATGGAAGAATGGGAGGAAGGAGGGAATTGGATGCCTCCAAAGACAAATGCTGCCTTGTGGAAACTGGGATGGCTGCAAGCCTCTCGCAGCTCATTGCTCCACAGCAAGCAAGCTGGTGGTCTCCATCCAACCACGGGCAAACATCCAACTTGGAGACCCTCCCTTCCAGACTGACGGCAGCTGCTGAGTGTCCCAGCAGTGTCTGCTGCACGGGGAGAACACCGGAGACGGGAAATGCGCACCAGCCCTCGCCATCCCTGAGGAAGGGCAAGAGAGCCCAGCGCTCTTTTGGCACTGCACAGTCACCCACAGCATGAGCTGTTCCTGTGACAAACTGCTGATCTTCTCCAAGGGGCAACAGACCTTCCCATGAGAAGACCACACGAAAGAAACTAAGGACCGAGTCCAAGAACAGGCAGGATCTAACTAGTCCAACTTAAATTCTAACGTAACATCCAACTGGCCTTCATCCCAAGATGGGATGTGAGACTCAGTCAAGTCAAACTTGAGCATGTCAGCAGGGTGGGCTGTCCCACCTCAGACAAGGCAACACCCCTAAGATGAAACCACCAGCAAATGGGCTTCTGCTGCCCATGGCTCTTGGGCCACGCCACTGAGAGCTGCTGCATCCATCCCTGAGAAACCACTGAACAATCAGAGGGAATTTTCCAACCTGTTGCCACTGTCTCAGCGTACAGGGAATTCTGTAACTCCCTGTGCACATGGAGATTTTATTTTTCCCTTCTTTTTCAATTACATGTTCCATTAACCGCCTGCACCTCCTGATTTGCTGAAGACTAGCTGAGGTTTCCAAACTGAAGAAGGAAATAAAGCAGTGATCTATTACCATTTACAGCTGCCATGGGATGATGCAAAACTTAATCAGTTGTTTGTGAAATGCTTTCACTAGCAGGGAAAAAAGGCTGGGGGAAGAGCAATCCCTTGCTGAAGATAATTTCCACCCCATCACCATCTTGATTTTCTTTTAAATAAATGCCTGGGGAAGTGGAAGCCCTCAAAGTGTATCCAGGTGATGACAGCTCTAGGCTTTCTGCTACAGAAGGCTCCCAAACTTACTCCAGCAATGCCATTGCTGCCGGCCCTCCCCAGGGGTCACCAGACCACAGGGTCACTGTTCTGACCACACACAATGCTGCAGGCAAAAGAGCCACCAGGAGGGCCCTTGGTGGGACCTCAGCAATTCCTGGTGTTATTTGAATCAGAGACCACACTCTGAATTCGATCCCCTCAGCCTTCCCTTGGTTGGCTTCAGGTCCAGAAGATCTCTTGGGTCAGCTCTGCCCTTGACAGGTAGGTTTAGTCAGCACTCCTCAGATGGCTGTTTTAGAGGTCATACCATTCCTGACAATACCATTCCAATGAGATCTGCTGACCTGAAGCACTCCTGATGGGAATGACAGCTCTGTGCAGCTATTCCTTGAAGAGATGGCCATGGGTAGATACAGAACTCTGAAGCAGACAGCCCCTTGCAGCTCACCTCTGCTGAACCCTGTGAGGAGTGGCTGCAGCTCCCCGTCAGCACCATCCCAGCAGCGCCGGAGGGACTCTGCCGGTCCCACACCCGCACGTTCCTCCCCCATTATCACAAAAACCTCTCTGCTCCCCAACTCAGCCCACGTGAATTGGGCTCAAAGACCACCCAGCTCGAGCTGCAGAGCATTCAGTGATGAATAAAAATAACAGTTGCATTAAGTGAGGCTCCGCTCCTTGCCAGGAAGATTAGCAGTGGGAAAATTCCTCCTTCAGGGAGTTCTGCAGCCAAGGACCAGCCCTGAGGGTTCATGACCGACAGCACGCCCCACGCACATTTAACAGCTATGGGGGAAATGTGGGAAGAATGATGAGACTGGTGACTTCCCCTAAATCTCACTATTGCCCTCATTCCTCAAAGGGAGAGCACGGTCAGGTCAGTGATCCCGGCGGAATGACAGGCAACCAGCACCCAGGCTCCTTTATCAAAGCTGTTCCAGGGGAACTGGGGACAGGAAGGCTGCACCAACTGCAGCATCATCTTTCCCTCCAGCCCATTTGTTATTAAGAACAAACCAACCTGAGGATATCAGAGAAAGGAGGAAGAATCACCTCATTCACTTGTCAAACAGATTTCCACCAAGCATCTCTGAGGACGGGTCCACATGTGCCAAGTGAAGGGTGTGTTGTATAATGAAGAGCCATGAAAAGGCAAGAGCCAAATTATGGATTACAGAGAAAAATACTCCATGGAGGTGAAAGATGAATACACACACACACACACACACGTCCTTCAAATATTTTTTACTTTGCAGAAATGCAATGGAAGGAAAAACAGGCTGGAGAATTTTGTCTCACCACAACCACCAAGTGCTAAAAATCCCCTCTAGGGCTTAAATGATATGTCCATGCTCCAAACCTTTCCAATACTTGCCCTCAAAATAATTCAGGAAAGCCTGTTACACGGTCCCATACCTGTTCTTGCTGAAAAGAGCACTTCAACACCGCACTACAGAGAACTTTGTGCTTTATGCACAGAATTGGATTTGTCTGGCTGCCTTTCACTCTCCAAGTCTAATCAGAGGTTACCTGGCTCATTTTACAGTGCAGTGTGGGCACAACCTTTATGTTACATAAAAAAAAAGACATGTCACACCAGAAACACAGCAAGGTCTTGCAGAAACATTGGCCTAAGATGCAAAAGCTGATCTATCCATCAACTACTCACACTTTTTGTTTCTCTCCTCCTTTTCATAGACAAGACAGTTCTCTTTCACCTCCTCCAGCCACTTTCTAATCACTGCCCTGCCCTGCCACCTGGTAAAAGAACAGTAAAACACTGGCACAGGAGAGCAGGCAACTGCAATATTTAATGACTAAAATAATTTTTCTGAACCTCAGACTATTTGGAACCTCCCAAAAATTCTTCCAAGTGAGTTAAGAATCGCACGGGATGACAACTGTGCATGACAAAAAGGCCTCAAAACACCTTCCAAATTAATTACTGAGTTCAACCACCACAAAGTCTTCGGCCAAGAGCCCCAGAGCCCAGTTTTCCTGCTTTTGATTGATTTTTCTTAATCACAGAGCTTGTTAGTCCCAAGCAAGCCTCCCATATTGCATTATGCTTGACCTCCTTTGGATCCCACTCATGGGATTCGGGGATGGTGCCACCCAGCCAGATGTTTCCAGCGCCTTTTGACAAGAAATACATATTTTTCTTTTATTGGACACCCTGGCAAGAGAACCCACATGGAATGTAAACTCTGTCTGCAGAGATATATATTTTCTCTCACTGTTTATAAACAGATAGAGCCCAGTTCTTCCCCCACCAGAGTTATATGAGCCCAGAATTTATCAATGTTGAAGAACATAGTCCTGATTTACACTGAAACAAACGGGCAAATTGTTTGCAGGAGAAAAAACTAGATGAGGCAAGCAACTCTCATTTGCATATAGATTTGAATACACACACACAACACAATATTTAGATTATTTGTAATCAACACACTTACCTCAATACCCACTACAGCAAACTTGAGATTCAGAGGGAAAGTCAGGGAAAGATACCCTCATCTTCCCCAGTGGGAAGGGAGGCTGCCCACATCTGAAAAATTTCCTTGGCAACATCTTCATTTGGCAGCTGCTTTGACACCCCTGAGCCAGCCCTCACATTTTCTCTGCTGAAGGAGCAGGGCTGGGGTGTCACAGATCATACACCCACAGACCCACAGAGGGTTTCCTGGCTTCTCACCAGCTCACCAAGGCCAGGCTGGACGGGGCGTGGAGCAACCTGGGCTAGTGGGAGGTGTCCCTGCCCATGGCAGGGCATTGGAACAAGGTGGGCTTTAAGGTCCCTTCCAACTCAAAGCATTCTATGGTCTGTAGTTCCAAGTTCCCTTTCCTTGCTGCTTCTCCCGCCTCGCTGCTGGGTCTTGCTCTGCTCCACCTCGTGTTTGCTGCCCCACAAGACTGTGGCCTGGTCCCAAGAGTCACCAAAGGCAGGTTACCAAGCTGGGTCTACCTTCTCCCACCCAGCTGCTGGCCCAGCCTTCAGGACCTGCAAAAATCACCTGGTGATTCTAATGGAATCAGGCCTGTAGCTTCTGTTCAAAGGCCTGAAAGGCACGAAATCAAAGCACATTAATTTGATAACTGGCCTGCATACCCATGAGGCAATAAGGATGGTTTGCATCAAATGTCCTTACAAGACACAAGAGAAGCCAACAATGTTTTGACATCCAAAAATTATGATACTTGTAGAGCTGAGCTCTCATAATGATGCATTGTCTGGCTCCAGTTACTGTTGAAACAACACAAACACATTGGTAACAGAATAAAACACTCTCTAAATACTTATGTATCTATACATTTATAAATGTGCAAACACAGAGACAGGAGGAGATAAATATCTGCAGGTCACAAATGAGCAGCTTTAGGAAGCTGCAGGACATGAGGGAGGATTTTGTTTAGAGTACAGCTTCCCCCTTCCTCCCCCCAGGACGAGATCTCAAACATCTGTCCCCCATTGCCTTCTAGCGAAGCCAAAGGGTCACTGGTGCAAAACCAACACTGTGCAGAGAGGTCACACTTTGGCAGGGTAGTCACTTGATTCTGGATGGATGAGGAGCACTGACTGTGCTCATCCCCTGCAGCTTCTGCCTGATGGGGCTGCAAAGCTCTGGCAGGGTGCTGCTCCTTTGCCACATTGATTTAAAGGGTTGGGGAGGATAAAACTGGCCAGAGGTAAGGTTAATCACTGACACTGCAGCTCTCTCCCTCCAGCCTCACCATCTCACAACCATATCTGAGTATGAGTGGAGATGCCTCACTCCTTTAATCTGTTTTTTTAATACTCTTATGGAGGGAATCTGGGATCATCAAACTTAATGCAGCTCAAAACGTTTAGAAAAGCAGAGGAGGGCAGAAAAAGGATAAATACACACACAAATAAAATCCCAGAAGGGGGAGGAGGCAAAGCTGTATTACAGCAAAGGAGCCCTGTTAGCACAAGACACACTGCTGAGAGCAGGGAAAGACTGAAATGTGCAGGTGCCAAGTGATATTGCAGCTGAGTGCCAGGACAGCATCCCTCCAGGAGCAGGCAGGGGAAAACCAACTGTTTGAACAGCAGAACTAGGCTGAAACGCTTTCTGAAAGGGCTCCAGGAGGGAGAACATGGAGAGGCTCTCCATGGCCCAGGCTAAGCCTTTCCCCCTGCAAACAGTGCTGCCCCCACATCCCTCCCGGACACGGCCATCCCTGCGGGCGATTCCCCCAGGGGCACCAACAGTCTGCAACACCCCAACAGCTGGTGCTTCTGGTGCTGCAGGACAGGACAAGTGGGTGGCCACCAGCCAGAGGGAGAGGGCTGCCACCAGAGGCAGAGATTAGCAAAAGGGGGTACGTGCTGCACCCTGAGAAGGGAAAGCTGTGACAGCCTGACTTCAAGCCTAACCCACAGCAGCACCAAAAGATTGATATCAATCATCTTCCCTTGCTCTGGGATATTCCTTTGGGAAGGTGATGCCAAGCCACATGGAAGCACACCCTTCCTTCACACCAAGCCACGTGGGACAGCCTCCAGCACGGCTGCACCAAAATCCCTGCAATCCCAAGCAGGAATCAAACTTGCCTAGCAAATTCCTGTCATAAATCTCTAACTCATACAGGGCTTCTGCAGAATGACAAATGCCTGCCATTTTCCTAGGAATAAAGGAAAAGAGGCCTCCTTCCTTCCATAAGCCCTTTGAGGGGAGTTTGGGTTTGTCTTTCTGTTCCAGGCTGGTTGGAGGCATATGATGGGACAAAGATGTAGTTTGGGGTTTTTTTTATCCTCACAGCACTATATCTACTTATAATACTCCTTTTTTTCCAGCTTACTCTTGATCCCAGCCTCAGCCCATCTTGCTTTTAGCCCTAGAGATCCATCACAAGGAAGTCACATTGGGTTGTCCAGTAAAACAGCACAGACCACACGATGAACTGGACAAACATGGTCATTGCTGTCACAACCATTCTGCCTCCAAGGCTGGTTGTTGTCCAGCACCTTCGGATAGATCTTCATAAGAGCCCAGAAAGCCCAGATAAATAATCCCATGACACACTGGGATGTGCCATGAGTTCTTGGCATCAAATCTATGCACCAGGGGCAGGGTGGATTCTGCAGTCTGTTTGCTCTCATAAGTGAGCCAGACTAACACGAAGGACCAGGGTGTAGCTCCCTGCAGGGATCTGTGCTCAGGGACACTGCCAAGCAGCCCCAGAGAGGTGGGGACAGCAAACTGGCTGTGAAACCCAGCTAGAAAGCCTCTGCAGGAAGAAGTTGCCCGACTTAAGAAGCATAAAATCAAAATCCTTCCCTGGACAATATCCCTTTTGTTTAAGGAGGAAAGTAGTCCTGAAAAAGCAAAGTTTTTCTCTTGGAAAACTTGAATAGCCAAGCCCTGGGAGACTGCTGAACTCACTTTCCACAGCCATCAGGAGGAAGGTGAAGCTGAAATACTCCATCCAGGAAAGGCCCTCAGGAAAACAAACCCTGTTTGTTCCCTGCTGATTTTCCTGCTCTTTTTTGTCCTTGGGAGGAGGGGAACCCTCCTGGTGCAGTCACCCACAGCTCTATTTATTGGCAAAAGGGCCCCCGTCTGGTGCTCCCCACAGCTCTCAAAACCCCTGGTCCCAACACCTGGGGGCCCACTGCATGTGCTGCTACCAAGCATCTCTTGGAGCAAATCCTCCTGAGCTAAATCATGGCCACTGCCAGCACCCAATCCCCAAAGGCCTCTTTCCTCGGGGGTTTTAGAACAGTACAGGTTCTCCTTTCTAAAAGATCCCCAGTTCCCAGCACAGCAATATCCCTGCTCTCCACACCAAGGTCAGGCTCACCTTGCACCCACACACAGACCTTCCCAAGTGCAGGTGATCAGACACACCATGGGCTGGGCAATAACGGGGTGACTCCCACTCTGTTGGGGTTCTTTGACTGTCTCCTGAGCCGTGGAGGTTTGCTTTCCATTGCTACTTAGAATCCCAGAATGGTTTGGGTTAAAGCTCATCCAGTGCCACCCCCTGCCATGGGCAGGGACACCTTCCACTGTCCCAGGTTGCTCCAAGCCCCATCCAACCTGGCCTTGGACACTTCCAGGGATGGGGCAGCCACAGCTTCTCTGGGCAACCTGTACCAGGGCCTCCCCCCCTCGGCACAGGAAAGTCCTTGCCAGCACTGTCCCAGTGTGTTCAGCTGGCACCAGGACATATATTTGGAGGGTGAAACCCTCTCCTTAAACCCCCCAGACCCTTATTCCATCCACCTTTCTCTTAGAGAGGAGGATGCTGAGCTTTGCAAGCATGGGCTGTCACCTGGACCAGGTTTGTAGATGACACTGCAACACAACAGCAGCCACCTCATGCTTCCTCTCCCTGGAAAAAATCTCTCTGCTGCATCCTTAGGGATCAAACATAGGCAATTCACATTTTATCCAGAAGAAAAGTGAAAAGCTGGATATGTCCTCCTTGGTAGAGAAATACACAGCCCTGGAGTTCCTGTTTATAAAACTGCAATCAGTGCAAGCACAAATTAGGTAGAATCAGTCAAGAGTAGGAAATTGCCATCAGAATTTCCCCTCTTTTTTTTCTTAATAAAAAAAAAAAAAAAGGCAATTTAAAACCACTCTGACTGCTGAGCTTTCACAAAAGCTTTCCAAGCCTTCATTTCAATGGTCTGTGTCACCACAGAAGACACACGAGATGCAGTGAATTCCCCCAAGTTAATTTGAATTATGCCACAAACCAGATGTGTTCTCTGGTGCACAGAGAACCTTTTTTTCTTCTATTTCCAAATGACTACTGCCACATCCCATTAGTTCTTTTATCCCACTGCATCATCTGACATGACAGAACGAGTCCTGACACCCTCATATATCATCAGGAAGCAACTCCATGCGAGATGGAAAGAGCAGCAGTTTGTTGTAGAAGCAGGTTTGATGGGAAGTTGGGGCTACTGTCTCGAAGGTATTTGGGAAAGGAGAAATTCCCCTTTCTGCACCAATTACTACCTCACAGCCAGGAGGTATGCTGGAATGAAGGTGGAATTAATCGGTGAATCATATGGAATTTCACCCTCTGGGCTCGGCTTCCAGCTTGTGGGAAAAGACAGAGATTCAAGCAGAAGCTTTGAAAGCAGGAAGAAATAATTAAAACCACAGAGCCTGGCCTCCTGTGTTAGAGCAGGCTGTGCTTTGCTCCCAGAAATTCCTCCACCGAGCCCAAAAACCCAGGGCGCTAAGGAGGAATCTGCCACTGTGCGACGGATATAAACTCGAGACAGAGCTGAGCAAAATGTGTAAGATCCTTTGGACACCTATTCCAGTGGTTAAACCCTTCTTATCTTCAGAAAGTTTTAAGCTAATGCCCATTTCCTGACCTCAGTTTACAGTCACCTTCCTGGCTGGGTCTGCTTCTGCTCGGCTCACAGAACCCCAGAATGGTTTGGATGGGAAGGGACCTTAAAGCTCATCCTGTTCCCACCCCCTGCCATGGGCAGGGACACCTTCCACCAGACCAGTTTGCTCTAAGCCAAGTCCAACCTGGCCTTGGACACTTCCAGGGATGGGGATGTTTTGAGGACACCTCTACATGAAGTTTTTCCTTCCCACTCTTGCCATGCTGAGCACAGATGACCATTGAAACACACCCCTTGGAACAACATAATGTTGATCTGCTCAGTTCTCCTCCACCAGAGCCTATGGATCCTCCACCTAAGCCCATATCTCTGCATTTCTGCTATAACCATGACTCAAACTAACCCCAAGTACCCAAACTGGCACACCCAGGGCAGCACACACACGGGGTCACATTGGATTTCCCCTTTAGTTAAGTTGCTGTAAGAGCTCAGCGCAAGGTAAATTTTCCAGATGTGAGTCACTCTCTGCATCACATACAGGGGGAAAAAAATACCCCAATTTTACAGCCCTTCTGGTAAAGGAATGCAGAGAATGTGCTGTAAACACTCCCCCCATCAAATAGGTGGTAAATTGAGCCAGGAATGCTTGAAACGCTGCACTTGGGAGAACTGGTGGGAATGATCTGGGGGTTTGAGCCTCTTTCAGCCAAACTGTTTGTTCTTTCCATTCCTTGATTTCTTTTCAGTGCATTTGAGATGTTGAGAAAGATTTTTCTCTGCCTTACTCTCCTGGTTCAGAAGGGGTAAACAAGGAAAAACCTGTGAATATATATATATATATATGTATAGTCACTGGCCCCAGGATGGCCCCACAAGGAAATCCCAGCTCAAACCATGCCCAAGGGCTGCACTGCAGAGCACCTTTCTGCCTGACAGATGGAAGGTGGGTGTTTTCCCACCTTCAGAAGGTCTTTAGCCAGAAACAGACAAACGAAGCACCCAGCAACATTTCTTCCTCTCCTGGAAATATTTTAACAATCCTAGATAAAAGAGCCAAGCTTTATAGGGCATTACATGTGCTTTTGATGAATTTTGTTTCTGCACTGAGTGAAGGAATGCACTTAGCAAGCTGTTTCCCCCTATATAAAAACACTGAATTAGCATTTCTCCCTGTGATTCTCAGTGTAATATTGCTACGTCAGAACAATACAGGATAAGCAAAAACCCATAAAAATGGTCTTATAAAATTGCACAGTGCTTGGTTTGCATGCTTTAATCCCTTGACTTCATCAGCTGTTCCACCTGCTGAGAGCAACAAGCCTCTCCTCCACAGAGCCCTTATGGTTATCAAAATTCTCTGCTCTGCAAGATCCAAGGGGACTCAGTGGCCATCACCCAGCTGAAAACCATGATCCCAAAGAGTATCTGGTGATACTTCAAGGCCAGGTAGGACAGGGCTTGAAGCAACCTGGGCTAGTGGAAAGTGTCCCTACCCATGGCAGGTGGTGGGATGAGATGAGCTTTAAGGTCCCTTCCAACCCAAACCAGCCTGTGATTCTGTGACTACCTGGTGCCTAATTTTGGGGGCAATGTTTCTTTAAGACTGGCAGTTAAAGTGCAGCAGTAACAATCTAGGGTTAACAAGGTTAGGCATTATGTCCAGATTAGCATTACCAGATGACCTGAAGCAAGGGTTATATTAAAAAATGCCTTAATTAAAAAATACAGGTCAGAACCAGTTTCAGCTCCAAACCTCCGGTTATATTCCCTAATTAGAAGGCTTGGACACATAGCTCAGAGTGATGGATGGGCCGTGTCTGCCTCATGGCATCACATGAAGAGATGGGACACGGCTCCCCGGGCGGGGCTCGGGTGAGATCACACCACTTCTCTTCATTGCAAATCACCTCTTTTTTCCCCAGACATTAATAGACTGCAGGCACTCGGGAACTAGAAATCAGCAGGGCACTGACTCCTGTTGGTTGCTTCACTCTGAACTTCAACTTACACCCCGAAGCCACACCAGCTGCTGGCTCAAGAAAAGCAGAGAGCGCCCACAGCTTAACATGTTATGGACCGACTGCCCAACCACAGCCCTGTGCAGGAGGCAGGAGATGCATCCTCCCCCTTTTGCCCAGTCTGTACCCTGGAGGATGACCTCCACCTCTGTGGGGTGCCCTCAAGGTCTTCAGCCCTGCTCAGCCAGAGGTCTGTGGGAAAGGTTTGCAGAACAGACCACGAGCAACCACATCTAAAGTGTGAGAGCGACACAGTCCTGAGCAGGAGGGAGGTGTTAGGTACTGATGAGCACCTTCTACCTTTCACCACATGCTGTGCTGGCCATCTCCACCCCTTTCACAGACATCCACACAGGTGCCCTGCCTGGTTCAAGCCCTTCACCAAAACTGCCAAGCACAGGCCTGGACCCTATAGAATCTTATATGCCAGTTCCAGGATATTTCCCCAGGTGGTTTCAGATGAAACCAAACCTCTTGTCATCAACACCACTGCAATTTCTTGCTGGAGAAGAGTAAACCCTCTCCATGAACCTCATCAGAGTGGTCCTGCTTGAAACATCCACCTGACATTTGAGCAAAAGTGCTTTTCCACTCAAAAAAATAATCTCATCACTTGTACAGAAGAACTGGAAAAAACCATAAGGAAGTGTCAGGAAATAGGGTGAGGAGCTGAGCCTCCCACCCTGGATGATTAGAGACCTACAACACTGGAAAGGAGGGAAAGTAAACCTTTTACATTGCAGTTTAAATGCCAGAAAGCAGACTGCACCCTCAGTAAAAAGTTTCAAATACCCCCCACCCTGCCCCCAAAAAAACCCCCAAAACCACAACAACAAAAATCACACAAACCCCAACAAAACCAAATCAATGAAAAACAAACCGAAAATCCTTTTTTTTTTTTTTACTGCAGCACAGTATAACCCATTGCAAATTCAAATAACTCACATATTTCATTTGTTTATCTGCTGCCTTAAGTAGAGATTTTGCTACACAGCTTGCAATTCCTTTGGGAAACCAAATTGGTAATCTGATGGAGAAAGCCATAAACGGGAGAAGGCCTTCCAAATTAGAGAAAAAAAAGCATTTCCTTGCAAAAGAAGGTTCGTTCCTTGGCTATCTCAGCATGCAGGCAAATTTAGGGGCTGCCTGATAGGTATTTCAGATAAAATGGACTGGGAATTGTCCCAGGGACAGTTGATTTGTTTGGTATTAGCTCTGCCCTGCTCTGTCAGTGTGTGTCTCCATTACAGGCCATTATTGCTGTTTTCCTGCTTCATTTACATAATTAAAACAGATGAGCTGTCAGGCGAGGCACCTCGTCCCCTTTCACGCTGTGGGAGGAGAGGCCGAGGTGTTCTCCATCCCTCCGCCTTGCCAATCCCCCTCAAGTGACAACAGCACACAGCAGCCAGTCTGCCCTAAATTCCTCCTGCCCACTATTCCCACCATGGAACAACTCAGGAAACACCTCCTGCACTTGACAGCAGTGGCAGGAGCGAACTTGGAGCCCCCAGGGTGAGATGAACAGCCGAGCACCACCAGATCTGCAGGGCACAGAACATCCCTGAGCACCAGGAGATCTGTGGGGCACAGAACATCTCCCTGAGCACCAGGAGATCTGCGGGGCACAGAACATCTCCATTGGTAGCAATTTGTATGGCCCCAAGCACAAATCACCGACCGGAGCACCCGGCTCTGCTCTGACAGACACCACGTTTCCTCGTAACCCCTGTTCCTTTTGTAATCCCCACGGGCTCCAGCCTGTGCCTGGGGAGCTCTACATGCAAGTGCTTGTGCGTGAAGGAGGGAGGATGGTATCTGGGGAGAGCTGCTGACAGCTGAATGTGCTCAGAGATCCTGGAGTCAACGGTGTGTTCCAAGCCAAAGTGGCCGTGAGGCTCCAGCATCCCAAAAAAACATGGAGGAAAGCAACAAAGAGGCAATATCTGCTTTTGGAGAGCCTTGTCCAGGTGTTTGGTCCCTTCCTGGCACACCGGGGCTCACACAGAGGATCAGAGGTGGTTTTCCCCTATCCCAGATTTATTACTGAAGAAGATGTCTCCGAGGAAGCTGGGGAGGCTCCTGGTTCTCATCTCCTCCTCCCTGCGGCTGCCGCATCGCCCAGCGCCGCAAATCCCATAAATCAGCAGGAACAGCTGGGAGATGAAAGTGTAAATAGGCCATCAGAGGAGCTATTGATGCTGACAGGCAAATCCTGCCCTGACAGGCCCCCTGCCACCTCCCCTTCCTTGGGATGGAGGGATGGAAGGGCTGGAGGTCAACGTCAGCCCTCAGGATGGGGGTTTCATAGATGGTCCAACTGCTGCAGGTGCCTGTGGGTCAGATGGGAAGATGCTCTAGCCCAGTCTGCTTTCCACTGGCTGATATTTGCTTTTAGCAGCTCCCGCTGTTTAATCACCTCAAATCCCATTCCCATCTCACAGATCCCAGGGATCTAAAAGCCAGCAGAGCTCAAGCAGGATGATGGTACTTGTGCTAAGGCTGGCAAGGATAAAGCATGGAGAGCTGAGAAATCCCAAATACAACATCTGAGCATCCTAACGAGGATGGGAGAGAGGGGGAGGAGAGTGAGAGCAAAATCCTTTCATTCAAAACTCTGCTTTGATACCTGTGCCTTAAAACCTTCTGTTCTTGTGTTGTGGGTGAGAAGCCTGGTTTCCTCTGTTAAAGAAGGAGGGAATAAATCTTCTGAAACTGCCTCTTTAAAAGCTGTGAACTGAAAAGGAAGAACCTCCACACATTCATATTTAAAATTCTGGGATTTTAAACACTGGTTGTGCCCTATGGGTGGGGAGACCAGGGTAGTCCCCCAAGAGGAAGCTGACTCCTGGGGCTTCATGGCTCAGCTTTAGCACACTGCAAATTAAATAAAATTAAATAAAATTATTTGAAGTAATGCTGAACCCCAAAAGGAATTTCCAAGGGCTTCTCTAGAGCATTTGCACTCAAAGTGCCACCCTAGGGAGCAGCAGGACTGACACCACCAGGTATTTGCCCCAGAACCATCGTGCTCTTCCCCAAGCACAAGACCCTCCAGCCTTTCCCCTCTCTCCTGTCTTGCTTCTTTTCACGTCACACTTCGGTTTTCCTGGGACTTCTCCACCAGAACAGCAGACAGGAGGAATGTGGCACACTGTGTTTGTTTGGATAAAGCAAGAAGGGGGGATTACTCTTGGTTTCCTAATGGAAAACTGGTACCACCGTTAGCTCTGCAGGGAAAAATTGGATGAATGAGGGGGAAGCCCCTGAATTCCCCAAAGAGAGTTAATTACCCATGCTCCAGGAGCAGTGATTAGGCAGGATGCCAAGCCATAGCTGACTTTTTCCAAAAATACCTGAGTCAAAAGTCCATAAACATCAGGAACTTCACTGCAACCCGCTTGTCCTTGAGGCCCAGCGAGGAGCCAGCGCAGCAGAGCCCGGGGAGACGGTGGGACTCCTGACTTTGGTGGCCCTGAGAGCCAGCCCAGTTTCCATGGCCTGAGTCAGAGCTCAGACAATCCACCTTTTGCCCGATGCCCTCTTGCAAATGTTTTTCCTGCTGGTGAAAAGCATAACAAGGGAGAGAAGGGCTGAAAGGTGCAAAAGGTTAAGTTCAGCTTGCTGCTGTAACTCCAACCCCATAAGCCAGACCTTTAGCCTGCCAACAGGCAAACCAAGCTGAGAGGGCTAAATCCTCCCACATGAAGCCCAGCATGGAGGCTCCTCAGGCTGACACGGGCTGTTCCCCACTGGGACAGGAGTTTCAGGGCTGCTGAGGCAGCCCCTCTGCTACCTCACGAGGGGCAGCACTGACCCTCTGTGAGCAGTGACAGGACCCGAGGGAATGCCTGGAGCTGTGTCAGGGGGGTTAGGCTGGATATCAGGTTCTTCCCCCAGAGGGTGGTTGGGCACTGAACAGGCTCCCCAGGGTTTGGTCACGGCCCCAAGGCTGCCAGAGCTCCAGGAGGGTTTGGACAACACCCTCAGGAACATAGTGAGAGTGTTGGGGTGTCTTGGGCAGGGCCAGGAGCTGGACTTGATGGTCCCTGTGGGTCCCTTCTAGTTCAGGATATTCCATGATGCGAGGATATCTCTCTCTCTCCAGCAGCACTGTTTGCTCTCCATAGCAGGGGATTTTACAAGGGACAAAGACAGAAGTGCCACCACTGTAAAACTACTTTTAAAACCCACCAGAAAACAGACACAAAGCTAGAAAAGCACTTCCTATCCCTTAAACCAGCCCAGGGTCCCAGTGCTGCTGCCACACAGTGGGGCAGCCCCTGCCTGGAGGGTGGGAGATGACAGAGGTACAGAGGTGGGGATGCCACAGCTGCTCTTACAGCTCCTCAGTCAGGAGCACTTCTGGAGAGGTTTTCCTCTGAAAGATGAACACTGGGAAGGTTTTCTTCCCTCTGCTGCTCCAGAGGTTTTCTCCTCTGCTTGCAGCAGGCCTGTTCCTGCTGCCCCACATCTGGCAGCACACTGAGATGGCAGCATCTGGGGAAAATCCCAAGGATTGTCCCTTTCCTGTTGCACAGCAGGCACAGCGAAGGCAGCTGAGTCAAAACCAGAGCTGTGACATGGCACATTTGAAATCTGACCAACTTTGTTCAGGTTACTGCTTAGCTGAGATGAAACTCAGGAAATAAAGTGCCTCAAGGCTTTTTTTGCATGGAGATGCAGAGCCATCTATGTGGAAACACTTGCAAGGCTCAGTGCTTTCCCCTAAACAACCTCAGGAGGAGAGCCCAGCGACCATACTGAGGCTTTAGCACAATTCCTGTAAAATCTTATTCTTCCAGTGGTACAGTTTTATTTTTTGAAGTGATAAACCCTAATCTCATTAGCTTGGCTCCTTTAGTGATGCAGAATCCCCTCTATCTGATTGGCAAAGCAGGCAGGGATTCAGGAAGCAAGCCTGCATCCTCATTAAAGCAGGGGAAGTCTTTTTTTCCGCCTTCTCCTGTTTCAACAAGACATTAGTATGTACAACATGTGCTCTGGAACTAGTTTGGTCTAATCCTCTTTGTTTGCCTTTCAGCTATGAAACTACTATGGGATAAGCCTGCTTAGGAAATGCAAGGCTGGCTCATGCCAAGTGAGTTATAAGAGCCATGGGCTTTGCTTACATGTGACAGCACTTCCAGAAGCAAGTCCTGTATGGAACAAGGTCCAGGAAAAGAGCTCTGGGATGGTTTTCCATCACCACTGGCAATACAATGTTCTAGTGGAAAAAAATGATGTGAAGCATGGATAAATAAGCTCCTTCCAGAATCATGATTATTTTTTAACTAAGCATCTGAGAAAAAAATTGACAGCATTTCTCAATTATTTCACAGCTTTTGAAGCATCAGCTTTTCAAGTCAAGTTGTCCAAAAGTCTCATTATCAATAATTTCAACTTTCTACTTAAAGAAAAAATAACTGTAGTTAAAATTAATTTTGACATTGATACATACAAAAGAGACTCTTGAAATTATGTCTATTTCAAACCCTGGGGGAAAAACCCCAAACTCTAAGTTTTGAAGCCACGTTTGAATTCAAATTATTCTCTGTTTCATATGTAGAAAATACTGGTGATTGACACAAAGTTTCAAACACTTGGCAACAAGTTCTTTTATAAGGCAAAATGCAGCAAAGGAAAATTTGCTTTTAAACCTCCCTATTTTTAACAGATAAAACAACACCATAAAATAGATGTAATGACATGCGACCAGCAAAGTGAGCTCTGAAGTATATAAAATAGTGAGACAGGCTTGGAAGACAAAGAGAGGACTGGCATTTATCTGGAAAATCAGGATATCTGTTACCAAGCACCTGTTCTGTCTCTATTTACCTCTTCCTCCTTTGGGGAGTTACCCAAATGCGGGTCACAGCCGTGCCGTGGGACTGCAGAGCAGAGCCTCTGCTCAATAATTCCCTAAGTTCAGCTGCAGAGAGCTGGAACATATGAATTACCTCTCTATTTATAAGGCAATAGCTCTGCTGGGATAGTCAGCCTGGACTGAAGTTGTGTTAGTAAAATCAGGAGTTCGAAGGGAACATGGATCAGGTGCCACAGGGTTTGCGAACCCACCCTCACTTGTTCACACCAGGGAACACTGGGAGCACTTCCAGAGCACCAAAGAAAATGCACTGGTTTGGGTTTTTATTCAATGTTTTCCTCTTTAGTAAACTTTACAGACTTTCTGTCTCTTTGCAACCTCCCAAAATCGGGCATCCTGGAAAGAAATCAAAGGCGAGGCAGAACTGCTCGTTAAGGTGGGCTGGTGGGACCAAAAGAAATGCAAATCAGCCTTGGAGACTGCCAGGAATTGCTGGCCAGGCCCCCTGGGTTGGCATGCAGGCTCTCGGAGTCTCCCAGTCCCCCTGCACAGCCAACAATGAGCCCTGGGTTTGGGGAGGGCAATGCCAAGTGGGCAGAGAACCAAACGCTGCCCTGGCTCCAGCTGCAGGGACCTGCTGGATGGCCCCACCATGGAGAGGTCTCCTTGGGCTCCAACACTGCTTTTTCCTGCCAAAAGATGATGGTAGGGAAAAACTGAGCCTTCAGATGTCCTGAGATCAAACAGATCAGACAAAAAGTTAGAATAGGCTCTCAGGGAGTTTAGAATCCCTGAACAGCCTGGGTTGGAAGGGAACTTAAAGCTCATCTTGTTCCAAAACCCTGCCATGGGCAGGGACACCTTCCACTATCCCAGGTTGCTCCAAGCCCCGTCCAACCTGGCCTTGGACACTTCCAGGGATGGGGCAGTGACAGCTTCTCTGGGCAACCTGTGCCAGGGCCTCCCACCCTCACAGGGAAGGATTTCTTCCCAATATCCCATCTAATCCTGCCCCTTGGCAGTGGAAAGCCATTTCCCCTTATCCTGTCACTCCAGGCCCTTGTCCAAATTTGCTGAACAGATAAATATTTTTCTTTAAGCAGGGTCCATACTGGCTGTCAGGGGAAGGGTTTTCCATGCTCTTCTACCAGGTGACACCCACAGAAGAACCTTTTCCTTTTTTTCTCCCCTGTTTTTTTTCCTTAAAGCCTTTCCCCCACAACACAGCAGCTTCATGGCCAGGACAGCAACACTAGAGCAGTGGAAAGGAGGCAAAGCCCCATGTGAAACTCATCTCTCACCTTCACGCCAAGCCAGCCCCATTTTATTTAGGATGACTCCCAACAATGCACTCGAATGGATTTTTCAAACTAATTTTCCAAGCTAAAGAATTCCAGTCAAAGGATAGAGACTCCCCTTGGAGAGCCAGAGGGTTGCTGCATATCTGCAGCGCCCTTCCCAGTGGTTACTGGAGCTGACAGACAAACAGAGAAGTTCTCAGGTCAGGTGCAACTCCAAATTGTAAACTCTGCACACCGGTTGCCCAGATTCAGCTAAATCAGGGGACACAGCCCAAAGCAGAGCAAGTCCTGCACCTCTCCAGCCACAGCACCCCATGGGCACTGTCGCTCGCGGGCCCTATTCCAATGCAGTCTTTGCAGCACAAATCATCACCTACCCAAATAAACTACTCCAGGGCAGGTCTCAGTGAAGAACTCTCCTGGGTTTTGGCGCTGGGTCCCTTCGATCCCCTCTGCTGGGTGAGCTGGTGAGAGCGCTGGGGCCGGGCAGAGCTGGTGGCAGGAGCAGCCAGGGCTGGTGGCTTCACAGCCCTCTCAGTCCAGCCTCTGGACATGTTTTTACTGCGGGGAAAAAAAAGGACAAGAGGGCTCAGTCTTAAGCTCTGCAGGGAAAGTTTAGGTTGGATATTAGGAAGACATTTTTTATGGAGAGAGTGATCAGCTGTTGGAATGGGCTGCCCAGGGAGGGGGTGGATTCTCTGTCCCTGGAGGTGTTTAAGGTGAGACTGGATGTGACATCAGTGCCATGGTCTGGGAACCACAGCGGGGTTGGATCAAGGGTTGGACTTGATGATCTCAGAGGTCTTTTCCAACCCAGCTGATTCTATGATTCTTTGGAAAAAAAAAGAAGAAAATCACTACAGATGCAAAATTCCAAGTCTTCTATACGTGCAGGTCTATAGTCTGTGACTACTTCTGTGTTTCACTCTATTTCTTCAGCACACATCCAGCAGCTGAGATGGGAGCTCCTCCATTAGCCCTGCATGGAAGTTATTTGCCTTTAAGAAAACCACAAAACAGTCAAAAGCAACTGCTGACACCAGACGTCATTTGGGCTGAGGGGCCAGACTACCCAGAGCCAGCACAGGGGAACTGTACATGATATTAAACAGGTTTTAGACATCATCTGCTGTGTTTTGAAAGGCAAGTCTCCGCCCAGCAGAGCTCCTCAGCATCCCAGCTGACACAAACCAGAGCTCTGCTGAAGTCAGTGGCACTGTAACCACCTTCTCCAACCACGGGATCTGGCCCCCCAGATTTCCAGCTCAGCATCCTGTGATCCTGATTGCACTTTTCTTACTCCAAGACAATCCAAGTCTTGGCAGGAATGCCCTTCTGTTCAAGTGAAAACGTTGCCAATGTTGTGATTTTCCATATCTAATTACCAGGAGATTAAATTCCATCACCGTGGATGAGCGTGACTGCTGCCTTCAGACTTGCTGACGTGTTTTCAGAGAGGGGGAGAGGGAAGACAAGGGGAAAGGAGAGGAGGAAAGAGGCTGTGCATAGAATCATGAAATTGTTAAGGCTGGGAAAGACCTTTATGATCATCAGGTCCAACATCAACCCAGCACCACCACCGTGTTCTCAAGTGCCTCACCCACACACTTTTTCAACACTTCCAGGGACAGGGACTCCACCACTGCCCTGGGCAGCCTGTGCCAGTGCCTGAACACCCTTTCCCTGAAGAAATTTTCCCTAATATCCAATCTAAACCTTCCCACACTCAGCTGGCACAAGGCAGCACCCTTCGACTCAAGGATCCAGCCTGCCCAGGGGTCAAACAGATCTTCTAGAAGTGGTCCAGATGCTTCTGTTTAAGTAGCCCAGTGGGACAGTTCACAAGCTCCTTGTCCTTCTGCCATCCACTGCCAACAAGTGCACGTGAGGGCATGTGGGCTGAGCTTCCTTCCCTTCCTTCCTGCCCTGGATGCAGCAGGACTTCCTCCAAAGAAGAGCTGAAGCCTCCAGTCTGTAGTCTGAGGAAAATCAAGGCTATCACTGATTTTTTTTTTTTTTAAATGTCTTTTGCTGATAGCACTGTGGATTGGAGTGTGAATTACAGCCAGCAGCAATAATGAACTCACGACATAACAACCCTGGGGATGGAGCACGGAAATTTGGGGCCAGGGTACAGAAGCTCTCATCAGGCAGATGGGATGTTTGCTAATGCAGGGGTTTGCGGCAGGGGATGGTTTGGATTCAAGCAGACTGACACACTGAGCCTTTTACATCCTGTACATTTTTTTCTGTGCTTTGTACAGGCAGTTCTTGCCAAAATGTTTCGGACTGCACTTGGCAGAGAAGCGTTTAATCAGCGTTCAGCCTCTTACGGGGCTGTCTCTGAGGGAGCAGACTCAGGCCAGAGATGGCAAGTGGTAATTTTGGCTGCCTAACCTGGGTTGATTAATTTTAACAGTCTGTTTAACAACAGATACCGTGTGGCCACAGCCAAAGAAGTTTCATGGTCTTTACTGAGACTGAAAGTAGGTGTGAAACGCTTTTAAAATGCATCATTACTGCAGGAGAGATAAAAGCTTCCTTGTCCTAATGGGGGAATGGACTGGCCCAGGTTCCAGAGCGATTATTGCTCTTCTCTGTAAGGTCACTCAGTGTTACCAGATCCCTGAATTTCTCTTATAAAGTTGCAGAGGAAAGCTCCAAAGCTGAAAGCTCCAAATCCTGGAGTCAAAGATTTGGATCACCATCATGCATTTTTGATTTCTGAACTGCTGCACCACCTCAAGGAGAAGAAGTTTAGGTCCTTCTCTCAGTCTCAGAGCACAACCTCTGTAAGGTGTTCAACTCAAGGAGTTACCAAACTCTGTGAGAGAGAGAGACATCTCTTAGTCACAGAATCCCAGACTGGTTTGGGTTGGGAGGGACCTTAAAGCCCATCCAGTGCCACCCCCTGCCAGGGACAGGGACACCTTACACTAGCCCAGGTTGCTCCGAGCCCCGTCCAACCTGGCCTTGGACACTTCCAGGGATGGGGCAGCCACATTGCTCTGGATTTGTAAATTTGTTTTGAGACAAACAACCACCATGGAATGTCTTACCTCACATTATAAGACACAACAGCTGTGTTTCTGTAATACATTTTGCAATTCAGAGTTGCAGATGATCAAGGAAAAGGTTTTGAGATGAGATAATAACAAAATCATTTTGCATTCCTAAATCAATGTGTGTGCCAGTTTTAAATTACGTTTTTAAAAAGTGATCTTTACTCCAATAGTAAAGTGTACTATTATATGAGTAACTCAAGGTCCAAGACCAGAGCTGGCTCAGTTATTGAGTTTCCAAGCCACAGTAATGCCAATATATTTGGAAAACAATGTCATATTTAGTCCAGCTAAAAAGCAAAGAATTCTAGAACTGAACTCACATGGCAGGAGTTTGGTTTTGAGACAATACTCCTTTTTTTTCCAGACTGAGCAACCTGGTCTAGTGGAAGGTGTTCCTGCCCTTGGCAGGGGTTTGGAAAGAGATGGTCTTTAAGGTCCCTTCAAACCCAAACTGGTTTAGGATTTTCTGGACTATTTCCAGGTTTTTATTACAGCACCATTTAGGTCTGAACTTCCCAGCCTGCTTTGAGGTTAGCAGCAAACACCAAACCCTAGTGACCCTCAACTCCTGGTGCTCATCCACGTACAGACACCCAAGTGTTTCGTACACAAACCCAGCACCTCTCCAAAGGCACGAGCCAGGTCAGGCCCCCTCCACCCAGGGGTTTGTTTCAGTCCAGCCCAGCCCTCGGGCTTCTGTGCCCTTATTTTCCATCATTTCTTAGAGAACACGGGCAGAGTGCAGGCACTTGTGTCAAGAGAGGGCAGAACAGGACGAAGGGAAGGAGGAAGCCCACCTCCAAGAAATCTCTGATTAAAACTGCTCCCAAGTTCCCGTTTCCTCCACAAACAAAACAGCCTGTCGAAGTCCAAGCTGGGGTGGATAAAATATCAGCCACGTGCCTGACTTACAGCACTGGGACTGAGGTTTGGGCACCATTTCAAGACTTTCCCCTAGGAGTCTATCCAAACCCTCTTCGCTTCTGATGTGGAATAATTTGGAAGTGTTTTCAGGCTGCCGGCTGGGATAACACAAGGGCTATTGTAAACACACACGCAGCTGATCAGCACCAAACCCACACAAATATGGTCTGTGCACACATAAACAACCAGGCAGTATTCTCAAAAAAAAAAAAAAAAAAAAATTAATTGAAAAGCTGAATTAAAGGAAAAGATGAAATCACTGAGCAGGTCTTAACAAACCAATGACTGTTTGTGGAAAGAGTTATGTTTCACCTAATTTCGATAAGTGAAATATGGTTAAATGCAGGCCACTAGACTTTAAGAGCAATGGGTAAGCTCCAGCCAGAGTCAGCTGTCATCCAAGTGTGGGCAGCGAAGCAAGACCATAATTTCCATGGATGCTGTTTCAAATGCTCTGCTGCCAGCCGAGAAAGTTTGGAAATGTATGAGAGCATAACCAGGGCAGGAAGACCTGGGAGGCTTAGAAATAACCTGCTGGAGACACAGGACCCAGCCTGGAGCTCTAATCCTGCATCACTGCTGCTTGCCTGACCCCTGCTTTGGGTGGAAAAGCAGTGGATTGCCCTTTTGGAGTCAATGTTCTCTGGGATAATTTTGGTTTCTTCCACTGCAGTGACCAGGAAGAAATTCATCTCACCTGTGAGACAGGACCCAGCTGGCTTCAATATGGAGTCACGTTTTAGACCCACCCCAGCTTTCAAAGCAGGCTGATGGGAGCCCAGAAATGAGTGTCTTCAGAGATGGCCTCAAGGGAAGTCACAGCCAGGTGCTGGCATCATTCAGGCACGGCCACACTATGAGATGGAGGGGCTCTTTCCCAGGATTTCCAGGTAGCTCTGGTCTGTCTCATGGTATTACATCCATATCCTCTATTATTTCTTCCAAATTCCTCAGTTACCTCTGGGATTTTCCTCCATCAGCTGCTCTAGGCAGCAGATGAACCCACTCATGCCAGCAGGTGAGCAAAGAAGCCACAGGCAGGGATCTGCAGCAACTCACCTTCCCTTCCTTCTGAAATTCCATCTCCCAGAGGTGTGATGGGACAGAGGTGACATACCTCACACCAAAGCTGCTCTCTGCCACGGCAACTGCTTTTCCTGCAAGGAATGAAGTCTCTCCATGTCTGACCAGGCATTTCTGTCCACCTTGCCTAGCCCAGGTTGGGATTTAAAGAAAACAACAGCAAACCCATCTGTCAGGGTTACAGATGTTGAGTATTTACATCTTGCCACTGGATGGGTTTTGAGCAGAATCATTCCACATGTCAGTGGGGAGAGCAAACCTCATTCCCAAAATGAGATAGCAAAGATTTCTCTGCAGTAATAAATCCATCTGGATAATAATGGGGTGGTTTATGACTGGTTTGTAACTGCACCATCTGCAAACAATATTTCCTTGAGTAGGAAGTAGCTGGAAAATGAAGCAACATTTCATGTGGAGAGGCTTAAGTTCTTTGCTCTTCCACCACCAGCACTACTTTGACCAACTATGCTTTGACCATACTCAAAGCAATGCTTAAAATAAATAAAAGGAGTTGTCCAGGCCTTACGTGGGTCTTTGGTATCCACTGTAATCAAAGAGCTTATGGGTTGGGTACCACCTAAGAGGCCAGAAGGACTGATTAGAGCTCTCTGAGTGAGAAACCTTGTGATCCCTGCTCCGGGTCAGGCTGATTGTGCAGGAAACAGCCCTATGTCGACACTGCCTCCTTAGGACAGCCTTGCTGGAGACTTGATCCAAAGCCTGTTGAAGCCTTTGATTAGACTTCCTCTGCTGCAGCAGCCTCTGGGCAAAGCAATGTCATCAACTTTTTCTGGCCCATTCACAGCCTAGGCTGATGCATTTCCCAAAGGAGAAGACTTTTGCCAAGATTATGCTGGTCAAAACCCACCACCAACTGTTGTACAAAGGAAGCCACAGTTCCTGATGCTAAGCACATCTAAGACAATGTGCAGAAAAGGCTACAAAACAGTTAAAACACCTAATAAAGCACTGAGGGAAGGGGAGAACATGAATTTTATGTGAGTTCATCATGCACAAAGCATAATTCAATCAAGATAGCAACAAATGTGTGATCCTCCACTGCAAATTCCTCAAATCTTTGTCCTTGACCTTGTCTGAAAGGCTTTGCTTGAGACTGTGAGTTGAGACAAAAGACAGTCTGTGTCACCTTTTGTTTGGTGATCTGCCCTGACAACCTCATCAGATGATTTTGAGCACTACTTTTATCCAGGATAGATTTATATGTCATGCATGAAGCAATCAGGATCTTGCCTTTAGTTCCCCCATATTCACCATTACACAGGAAAGCCTCTAACCTGGACTGGGAATGAACTAAAATTTAAGCCTTCTTTAAACCTAAGATCCTGACTCAACTTGCACAGGTTGCTGTGGCTGCCCCTGGGTCCCTGGAAGTGTCCAAGGCCAGGTTGGACGGGGCTTGGAGCAACCTGGGCCAGTGGAAGGTGTCCCTGCCCATGGCAGGGGTTTGGAATGAGATGAGCTTTAAGACCCCTTCCAAGCCTAGACTGACAAGGAACACACAGGCTGGAGCTGGAATCACTGCAGGAGGCAAGGATCTCCACAGGGCCATACTCATTTGGGCCTATAAATACAAACATTAAGGAGACTCCCGCCAGACTTCAGTGGCTAGTTTGTCACGTAAGGAACATTTAGGAGTACATGGGCTGCAAAGTCATTAACATCCTCCACAGAAGGATAAGGGACAATGATTCAGCTCAAGGCTCGGGACAGTGGAATATTGGACAAGCATCCTTGACCAAGCCAAGGTTTAGAAGTGGTGGGAGTGGGGGATGAGGGTTCATGCACATCCTTTGAAGAGTTTATCAGCAAAACAGCCTAAGAATATCCTCAAGGTTGGAATAAATTAAGACACACATTTTAGAGATGTCTGGGATGCCCCATAATTTGATGACATCCCAAGTCCTAAGAAAGGCAAGGTGCTGCCACGATGGCATTGCTACTCATGTGTTAGAGGGTCACAAAATGATCAGTTTTGTGGGTGATGAACAGGGGTAGCAGTTATGAACTAAATGTATGCAATGTCTACAGCTCTCCTAATGGTTAATTAATGATGTAATGCACAACTTATAGCACTCAGAAGTACCAACTTAGCACATGAATCAGAGCCTAGGGCTATAGTTATGTCACAGCACACAAATATATCCTCACTAGTTGCATTCAGCCTTGTCTAGCCTTGGATAAGGGCTTCTGTACAGATGGACTGATAACACGAGCTAGAAGTGCTGGCCAGTCTAAGAAGCCCTTCACACTTCTTAATGCTTTGGTTCTCTTCAGGTAAATACAGAGGTGTCACCTAAAGAAGTTTCCTCCCCCCTGCCATGAGGTTGTAGCCAGGTGGGGGTCAGGCTCTTCTCCCATGGAACAAGAGACAGGACAAGAGGAAACAGCCTCAAGCTGATGAACTTCAAGGTCCCTCCCAACACTAACACCCCCTCAGTTTGAGCCCATCAGGCTCTTCAGGAACACCTCCAGGAAGGCACTCGGTTGCTCAGCTGTCCCTGTGCTGTGACAACAGCACGAGCTGTTCCCAGCGCTGGCAGCCCTCCACAGTTATTAGCAGCTAACAACCCGAGCACTTCTGGGCCCCATATCACAGCATCTGAGGGCCTTTCAAGAGTTAGACGAATTTAAGAGTTTGCTTTGCTTTGCTCTGGCTCTGGAAATCTGCGTGGCTTGATCCTGGACACTCCTTGCAGTGAGACAGGGATGATGGTGGGTAATGAAGAGGTAGAACTTCAAGCCACCCTAATGGCTCCATGATCAACCAGATTGAGTAGAGGTGGGAGGTAAGTAGGGAGGCCTGGACAATTCCCTGTTTTGGACCCTCATTTCGTGAGGCTGTCTCCAGGGAGGATCTGTGCTGAACCACTGCATCTTGCAGAGAGTACCCTGAAGCCACTACTTTCACAGAGTCATAGAACTGTTAAGGATGGAAAAGCCCTCTAAGATATGAGTCCAGCTATTCCCCCAGCATTGCAAAGGCCATCACTAAACCATGCCACAAAGTGCCACATCCACATGGCTTTTAAATCCCTCCAGGGATGGGGGCTCCACCACTGCCCTGGGCAGCTGTGCCAAGGCTGGACAATCCTTCCATGAAGGAATTGTTCCCAATATCCAACCTAAACCTCCTCTGGCACAACTCGAGGCCTTTCCTTCTTGTCCTGTCCCTTGTTCCCTGGGAGCAGAGCCCGACCCCCCCCGGCTCCCCCCTCCTGTCAGGGGGTTGCAGAACCAGAAGGTCCCCCCTGAGCCTCCTTTGCTCCAGGCTGAGCCCCCCCAGCTCCCTCAGCTGCTCCTGCTGCTCCAGCCCCTTCCCCAGCTCCGTTCCCTTCCCTGGACACGCTCCAGCCCCTTCGTGTCTCTTCCATGATGGCCCAGAACTGGGCCCAGCCCTCGAGGGGCCTCAGCTGTGCCCAGCACAGGGGTGGGCACTGCCCTGGTCCTCTGACACACCATGGCTGGCACAGCTGAGGTGCCCTGGGCCTTCTTGGCCACCTGGGCACACCACCTCAGTGGTGGTTTCACCTGAAACACTTGCCAAGAATAAAACAGCTCCCACGCGTCCCAGATCCAAAGGGGTGTCATCAACCGTAACTGGATGGAAAATGAGGGTCCTCTGTATAATGCCAAAGCCTCACTCCCTTCCACCTCCTGGGAGAACTGAAGCTGAGCACCAGCACCACTCATAACACTCATCCCCATTCCAATTATCGTCTCAGAGCTCCTGCACATCTGGAAAAGCACAAAGCAGCCCAGCAAACACACTGCTCTGAGTCAGATGCCTTCGCCCTGAGTCACCGAGTGGGACGCAGAGGAAAAGGTGAAAGGCATTAGTTATTCCAAGGAATTGTGCAATGAGCAAAACAAACCCCAAACACAAATATCACCCCCACTGGGGAGGCTGCCTGCCTCCAGGAACCCCACGAATCAGAAGGCCCATGGCAGCTCAGAACCTGAACAGCCAAGACACACGAGCACGCTTAGACCTCCTGGAAGGAATGTCTGGGCCTGGTGGTGAATTTAAATCATGTCTTAACACACTTCCACCCAAATGCCTCCAGAGCAGCTCAGTGTTACAGCACGGTGCTCTCCCATCAGCTTCCTACTGGGAAACACATGGGAGGCTTGGAAATGCAATCACAGTGCAGCCCTTACTGGCCATGAGTGCAGATCACAGGGGGGAACACTCAGCTGCCATCACTTGTGCAGATGGTGTTTCTCCCAAGAGTCCCCCAAAAACCTTCAGTGGGGTCAACTGAAATAGTTTTTGGGTTTGTTATTTTTTCGTTTTTAAGTTAGTCCAGCCAACCAACAAACACTTCAACTACCTACTTCGACTTTCTTTGGCAAAGCTCAGTCCTTAGGCAGGCGTCCTACAGGTATCCTACTGCTGTGCTCTCCAGCTTGGCCAGTTTTGAATCCCCAGTATTAGTAAGATTTGCCAGACACTACCTGCTTTTGTTGGCTATTACCCTCTCCCCTGGGGTACTCTTCTCTTTGCTTCGAATCTGGCAGAACAAGTTCTGCTGCTTGTAGATTTATATGGAGGTACATCAAGTTCTCCTTCCAGTACACAGGACTGCATAATCAATTCCTCATGAAGGTTTGTGAAAAAAACTCTATTCTTAGACAGTCTTTTCCATGGAAGAGTTTTTAAACTGTTTCCAAATTGCTAATATTAAAAAAAAAAAAAAAGTATGCAAATAATGACATGTTAAGAGCTCTGGCAATATATGGTCTGTTCCCAAAGCCACAGCTCACGGGGGTTAACACACAAACCCAAGTGTGCTCCCAAGCCTCATGTCTGCAAAACCAGAACATTTCAACAGTCCCAGAAACAGGTTGAACAAACCTTTACCAAGAATACACAGGTATCAACTGAGCTGAGAGAAATTTGCTGGAAGAGGTCTCTGGTGCCTAATCCAGGACTATTTCCTCCAATTCTGTTTAAGTCAGTTTTTCCAAGAGTTAACCCCCCCCGGTTTTAGCCAAACTCTCCTTTTATTTAAGGCATAAAGGGAACAATATTTATCATTCAAAGGAACCAGTTCTATTTCGCCCCTGCTCCTATTTTTGTCTTCTGCCTCTAGACAGGAGCGTCCCTTCCCTGTGCTAATTAATAGAGGGATAAAGGCACACCTTGGGGTTGAGAGTTTCATAGAAAAGTTAATTACAGATCCTGGCTTTATAATTACCAGTCGAGACGCTCACATTATCTGCCACAGGATCCCCCCAGGCTTTACCTGGCTAGAAAGAAGCAAGGGATGACTTTGAAGGCTGGAGTGAAAGCTGATCTTTACTGAAAGTGTAAGACATAGGAAGGGCCACCAAAAATCTCCATAACAATAGCATTAGGGGGGACAACAACAGGTCAGAAAGAGAGAGAAACACTAATGGGTCACAGACATCATCATGTACCTGCCAAAATTGAAGAGAATGGAGATTAAGACCATAAGAAGATAATTGAACCTGCTGCACTGACAACATGATGTGGAGCTGGGTAGCTGTAAGTCTGTTAAACAGGCTAACTGGAAGAAGATGCAAGATCAGGGCAGAGGGAAAGCTCTCCTCAGACAAGGCAGCTGAAAATGTCAATGTGCAAACTCTGCTACCTGCTCCCAGCTCAGCCCTTGGACCCAGCAACAGAGTGGCTTAAGATGATCAAGACCACTAGTGTACTTCCATCTCCGACCTGCAAACACTTACATACATACTCTGGTATTTGCTGAGTCGGTGCCTCAAGCTCCCCATTCCATAAATCCTCTTCCCTTTCAGGCTCAAGGGATGGAAAACGCTCTCTGAGCGCACAAAATACTCGCTGAAGTCAGAGGGGAACTGCAGTGAGATAATATGGCAGAAAGTCACTGTCTGGAGAATACAAAGGGCTCCTCATTTATAAACCCAAACTTTTCATAACCAGAAGATCTGGACAGAAACATCACACTGGCACCCGGGGTTGCATGGACTGGCCTGCCTGGGTTTTACCAGCACCCTGGGAGCTCACACTGCCAGTTTCTGCAGGCTGGGACATCCTTGTGCTGTGTCTTTGTACAGACCATGACTCCTCTGGGGCACTTTCTATAGGCAATTTTGGGCACACACATAACTTAGAATGCGGTTTAAAGCCAACACCTTACCCATACAGGTTTACACAGCAGGACAAACACCGCAGTTCACAGCCTGGTCCTAATCCTCCTCCGTTCCCAAGGTGCTCAGAGCAGCCAGGAGCACAGCTCCCAGTTTAAAGAGGAACCATTCATTCCTTAAGGATGTGTTGGTCCATTGTAGAAGTTGTATTTCTCAATGTATTCAAGGCTTTGCCAGCCAATTCCATAAATCAACTTGTTGGAAAAATTGCCTAAAAAAAGAAAAAGGCAATTAAATGTTGTGTGAGCAACGCAGCCACGCAAGCAGGAATTCCTCACCTCGTGTACTCCCAAGGCATTTTTACAGTCCTTGCTATAGAGGCGCTCCTTTGCCCCTTAAAAATTGTCTTTAAAAATACCCAGTGAGATTGCAAAAAACTTCCCGAGTGACTGTCATGGGGAAACAAAGCAAGAAAAGGAGAGGAAGCGGTGAGTTGTGGGCCACCGTTGGTGGGCACTTGAATAGGAGCCCTGTGCTTGACACCAGCGCCACTCGGAACAAAACCGGAGCCCGGCAGCCATTTGTCAAGGGGCACAAATGCACACAAGTGGTGAGAACCTGGCCCTGCTGTAAGAACGTGTCAGGGACCTTTCTGTGGGGCTGTGCCGAGCCCCTGATGGATCGCTGGGCTGGGAGGGCAGCATTGTGAGCAGCAATAATGAGACATCTGGCCCGTTCTCTTTCTGAAAGAGTATTTTGGCTCGACTGAGACCACATGAGCAGCTCCTTGGACAATGCACAGACTCAGGGTCTCGCTGCCACCGATCCGCAGTGCCGGGTCTGTCCTCCCCCGTATCCAGCACCATCCCTCCAAATCCCAGCCCCACCAGCATCCGGGGGGCCTTTGCCCCCCTCTGGACTGACACCATCACTCTCCACAGCCTCCGTCACCCAGTGGATCCCCCCTCAGAGGTCTCCATGCTCAGGACACCACAGCCAAGCTGACACACACACAGGCTTACACAGCACAACCTCCCTGCCTTAAATCTGCCCTCTGGGCACAGGACCATGGAATGGTTTGGGTTGGAAGAGACCTTAAAGCTCAGTTCATTCCATGGGCAGGGACATCTTCCACGAGACCGGGTTGCTCTAACCTGGCCTTGGACACTTCCAGGGATGGGGCAGCCACAGCTCCTCTGGGCAACCTGTGCCAGGGCCTCCCCACCTTCAGCATTAAATATTCCTCCCAATATTCCATCCAACCCTTCCCTCTGGCATTTTGAATCCATCCCCCTTGTCCTGTCACTCCATCTGGAAAAGGCCCCCCATCATCCCCCCAGCCAGAGAGGGAAGGATATGCAGCAGAATGTGAGGATTTTATCAAGCTGCCAGTGCAAACAGGCTCCCCATCCACAGGTAAACCAGCAGCTCCTGGGAATCCATCCACTCTCCTTCCTGGGCACAGGCAGGACCCAAGGCAGCTGCTCACAGGTACAGCCTCAGGGAAGCAGGCATAAATTATAAAGCCTGATGTGTGTAAAAACTAGAGAGTTTCTACAGAGAATTTCAGTTCTGAGCACTTTTTATCCAAAAAAAATGGAAAGTATAGGTATTTAATACACTAGACAACCCTTCAGCAGCTCTCTCCTGACACCCTACACCCTCCGAGTGACAAGGGGAGCTGAGAGCTCTCTGAGAATGGACCTGGGACATAAAGAAAATACGGGAAATAGAAGCAAAGAAAAGAACAGCAAAGCGGAGGAAGCAAGAAGAAGGATGTCTGTGTGCTTCAAATACCTCAAAACAGAGGCCCCACTTTGCAAATAGGGTTTCACTGGGGGAGGAAGGGGGAAGGCTGGTTTTCATTTCATTTTCGCTTTGAAAACACCATTTTTCCGCACATCCACTGAAGTGCAAATTTCCTCCGAAACCATTTAAACAGAGAGCACGTCTCAAAGCTGGGGTTTTCTAAAACCCATCTGTTTGAATTTATAAAGCCGTGGCTGAGAGAGCCCCCAGCAGCCCCTCGCCGAAGGAGCCACAAGCAGCATTTCCCAGCACAGCCCCCAAAAACACCCCAGCGCCCGCCCAGGCACAGCAAGGGAGGCACCAGCACCAGTGGCAGGGAGAGCACAACCCACCAGCTCAGAAGAGGGTGACACAGAGACCGATTTCTCCAGCTCCAGCCTTGGCATGGACCATGCCAGCTGGGAAGAGAGATAAGGAGCGGCTGCTGGTGTGTGGGGGTGATAAGTGGGGTGCTCACACAGCCCCCAGCACTGACCACCAGCACCTCTGCAGCTGCCGGCGCATCCGGAGAGCCCATCCCTCCATCCTGCTGTGAGCAGTGCAGGCAGCCCCAGGCAGGATGTGGGGATAATATGAAGGGAAGAGGGATATCACCCATTGCTGCGCCTTCCCAGCTCCTCCTTCCGTGTGCTCCCCACAAACCCCGGCTCAGGCAGATGGTTTGTACAAACAGTTCACGAAGGGGGGAGGTCTGGAAGCCTCTCCAAACTCGCTGCTGGCACAGCAGCAGCCTCCCCCTTCCCAGCTGGCAGTTGGCACCGACAGCACTGCATGCCCCAAGCCCTGCTCCTGCAGCTGGAAGGGGCCGGAGGGGAGGGACCGGCCCCGGTCCCCAGGCTGGCAGCTGCAGCTGGTGGCAGGGATGCCCAGGGGAAGCAGGTGGCTCCTTCCCAAGGGCTGGGTGGGAATGCTGGCACCCAGGGCTGACGGGGCCTCTGCAGAGAGGTGACCCGCTGGCTGGGGGCCCAGTGAACACGTCTGGTGCCCTGACAAAGGAGCTGTGCAGCCCCAGCGGCACCGGCTGTGGGGGCTCAGCTCTGGGGCACCCCACGAGGCTCCTCTGCCCACTGGCAGCTGAAAGGAGGGACACAAAACATCTCTCCAAATCTGCTCCTACAGAAGGAGATGTGCCAGGCACCAAGCTGTTCCCTGCCACTGCACAGCCCTTCCCTACAACCTGCACCCCTCTTTTTCTGAAGGCTGTCCCAGTCTGTCTGCAACAGGACAAGGACATGCAGCCCCTCCCAATTGCCCCTGCCCCTCCACAGCTCACCTTCCAGGCTCACAGCATTCCTAACCTCAGCTGGGGAGACCTCCATCCTAGGGCCATTCTGACCTGTAAAACCATGAGTTTGGGGTAAGACAGACACCAGGCCCCAGCTCAGTGGCACAGTTGCTGCTCCTTTCCTGGAAATTTTAAGGTCCACGGGTTTTGTGGTGCCAAGGAGTTCTTTGGCACTCAGTTGAATGTATTTAATGCAGCCTGTGGAGCAAGCAGTCCATGGTTAATGCATCCAGAATGGCTCGTGACTGTCTACTGGGAAGACATGAAGAGGGCAGTAATTCATCCAAGTCCTCTCTGCTGTGCACATTCCCACTGTTCCAAGGAAGAGGTCATACCCTCTTTTTCCTTTTCACCAGCACCTTGTGCCTCTGGTCTCCCCCTCTGCCCTTTGCCAGGTGCCAAGAAGGGCCCACAAAGCCCTTTTACTTCATTTTTCTTTCCCCCCCCCCCCCCCCCAAAGCTCCCTGCAGCTGTTGCACAACAAACTCAACGTGCTGGGCTGAGCAACCTATGATTCCTTACTCCGTGCCCTTGAAACCAGATGGCATGCCCAAGTTTTCTCTGACAAGCAAAGGAATCAGAACTGACATGACTGGAAAAAACAAGCTCAATTCCTCTTGGCAGGATATTAATTTAGAAATCTCTGGTGTCGTTGCCCCAATTCACAATGAATTTGAATCCAAGCTTTCCTAGTGCCAGACAACACAGAGATTTGACAGAGAAGGTAATTGGAGGAAATGGCTTTGTAATCCAGCTATTGTGCTGGCAAGATCCAGCTCTCCTCGAGAACAAGGTTCACTTCTTGGCATGGTTGATTCATCAGCATCTATTTGTCCCCAGTGCCTCTTGGTTTTCCTCTGCCCGGCAGGGATGGCATGGACCCTTCAGAGCAGTGTCACAGCTGTGCTGGGCATCCAGGCTTCCTACAGCCTGGTAGGTGGCAGCAATGGAGCGATGAGTCCTGCAGGGTGAACCACTCCAAGTGTCCAAGGGGCACGGTAAAGAGCAGGATGGAGCGAGTCTCATGGCCCACACACCCCTTGGGCAGCAAACACACCAAGCAGACGGAGCCAAGCATCACCCGTGGTGGGTGCCTGTGCCATCCCAGTGGCAGGAACAATGTTCATGTGGGAGCAATCCCACTCAGAGAGCCCCAGGGCCTCCATCCACTCCACATAATCGGGTGAGTGGGTGGGAAAACCTGAATTGGGGCAGAGTCTGGAGCAAAGCTTGTAATCACATCCTCAGTGACGTGCCCAGTAGCACAGAAAAGATTCCCATGGGGTCACCTGCCAGACAGGTCCTAATCACTGGATCACAGGATCACAGAATGGCTTGGGGTGGAAGGGGCCTGAAAGACCTTCTTGTTCCACTCCCCTGCCATGGGCAGGAACACCTTCCACCAGACCAGGTTGCTCCAAGCCCTGTCCATTCTTATCCTTCTCTGAAAAAGTCACTGCAGACAAAAGCTGCATCAGGCAGGGGGAAACCACCATCAAAGGGCAAAAGAGCCTGCCCTGCTCCCACCAGGAAAAAAGGAAAAAGAAAAGAGAGGAAACGGGGTGCAGAGGTTCCAGAATGTGTTCTGAGAGCTGAGCAGCACTTGCCTAGAAATGTTCATGAACAATTCTTCGTACACAGGTCCCAGATCAGCATATGCAGCACCTTCCCACTGCTGTAATAATAACCATTAATAATAACAATCATTCTACTGACCTGCATATTCCTGCCATTCCGCTAATTACTCTGGTTTTCCAACTGCCCTTTTTTCCAACTTGCTGGCTAGTGAGCTGCTCAGGATGGATGTTGGATCCACTCCCGAGCTGCACCTCTGAGATCTGATCATTTGGTGGCTGGGGCAGCATGAAACCCTACCCCTGCTTGCTCCATCAATCCCACCAATGCCCTGACATCCCTTTGGGAACCCTGTTAAAACGAGCTCTTGCCCTTCAGAAGGCTCCTCTCTATTTAAATAACTTGGGGGATGGAGCATAGCTGCAGTCTAACATCCCCTGGTATCTGAACATATCCTTTAGCTCCATGACCTGATTCCCTGAGTGCACGCAAAGCCAGATTTTGTGGAGGAGGAGGAGGGGAAGAGCTCAGTTATTTTTCTTAATCTGCTAGCAAAAAAATATTAGGATAGTAAACAGCCAGCAATCACCCAGGAATGCCTGGGAGAGCTCTTACCTACCGGCATGCAGATCCCTCATCTGGAATTCATTTATTCACGTTCACTATTGATGCCATTCAACTACACAGCTGGTTGGGAAGGACATACTCAAAAGAGATCTGAAGTTATTGAAGAGGCCAGTCTCCACTGCCAATGTCACCTCTGGAAATAATGAATCCTGAGGGCCTCTCAACCTCCTGGAGATAAGAATGCACAGAAGAAGGTGCCCCGTGGGTTTCACTCTGCATCCCATTTTGCTGATAATTCCCTCAGAAAGCTTTCCTAGTGCTGAGGATCACCTGCATCTCATTTAATTATATCCAATAACTTAAACTGCTGGAGCAAACCCACTTCAGATTAGAATCATTTCGAGCTCTGAAGAATTCCCACAGCCTGGTAAAAAGAGTAGATCTAATTTGTATGTTCCCCTTAAGTGCTGCCTTACATATCTTGCCATGACTCATCTGTAGGTATGTACAGTCCTTCACTTTGCTTACTCTGAGAGTGGGTCCTACAGGGTCAGAAAAGCACAAGATACGTTGCCTAGGCTCCAGTTTTGGGGGTGTAAGTGGAAAATCCAGGAGGAAAGCAGATGCCTCCAGGGACCCCCTCCATCACGCCTTTCCCCAGGCAGCTTACACTCAGCACTACCCTGGGAAGGGACCACACAGACAGGTTGAAGGGGGAAAAAAAAGCACATGAAGATCATGGAAGTCTCAGGGCAAGTAAATTACTGTTAATTGTGAGATATTTGATTGCAAGAAGCTCCAGATGGCCAGCCATCTGTTTTTTATTATAAAATTAAACAAGATTAACCCAAACAGGATTTCCTCAGCATTCTTCTCTGACTGGCTCACAAATACATCTTTAACACCTATGCTACAGATACAGCACAATCAGAAGCTTTTCCTGCCTTTCCCTAATCTACTTGGGCTAAATACTCTGCTGTGTAATGCCCTTGCACGGAAAGATTTCCAGCAGGATTGAAAAGAAGCAGGGAATGGACTAATTAAGAGAGGAGAGAACTGGGAAATGTCAGTTCAAATAGAAGTAACCCCAGCAGAACCCCTCCCTTTTACACTGCTGTGACCAAAGGCTGGTTAGAAGGGCACAAGCACCTGGGCAGGGGAGTTGCCAAGGGCAACAGGTTGCCAGAGGCAATGGCAGCCAGGATACCAACCTCTCCCAGTCTGAGATGGGAAGGGATAGAACAGCAGAACTGGGGAGAGTGTCCAGAGCCCCTGCCCTCTGTCTGTCTCCTCTGAAAGGCAGCAGTCAAAAACATCTCTCCCTACAGTGCCTCTGCAAGCCCCAGGAATTTTCTTTGCCTTCTCACACCTATGCCAACAAGCCTCAGGAATTTTCTGCCTGCCCTGGCATCCTCTGCATCGCCAAAACACCACCCCTGCCCTTGTCCCTGGAAGAGCAGCACTGCAGAAGCTCGGGTTTGCTTTGCATGATTAGCGATAACGATGCCTTCCACAAGCTTTGGCCATTCTTTGCTCCAAGGTACATAAATTCTGAGACCAAGCCCTGCACAAAACAGCTCAGACAGATTTTGCTGAGCGGGGCTTGCAGGACCCGCTCATCCAGCGAATTTTCCGCCCTCAGGTACCGAATCTGCTCTGGGAGTCAGTCAGCTGCCTCTGCTGCTCTCCCTGGAGGCTGGGCTGCCACCAAGGTGGCCTTCCCGAGCCCACCCAGCCACCCTCTGCCCGCCCCCGAGCCCGTCCCCAGCGAGCTTTTCTCATGCAGATCACACATGTCTGCATTTGTTCGAAGCAAATCGGTTGTGAAATGAACATAAAGGGTGTTCCACGGAGATGTCCCCTTGCATCAGCCCCCAGAGTAAACCCCCAGCACAAGATGCATCCAGAAACTGTCCATAATACCTCACTCACACTCTCCTGTCTTATCATGTCTGGGCAGAAAACCTGTTGGGAGAGTTTAATTGCCCATCAGCCAACAGACAAGTGCTGGGGCTCCAGCTCACGTAAACATGATTATTTTTTGCATTTAACTTCGAATATCTTCACTTGCAGGGCTACCCTGGAGGGTAAAATGCCATGGGCTCCTTTTTGGGAGAGCAGCCAGCCAGCTCCCTGCACCCAGCCTGTTTCTGTCCCCCCACTGCTGCTCCCAGAGGCTGGAAAACACAACAATTCCTCCTGATGTCCAACCTGACCCTCCCCTGGCCCAGCCTGAGGCCGTTCCCTCTCCTCCTGTCCCTTGTTCCCTGGGAGCAGAGCCCAACCCCCCAGCTCCCCCCTCCTGTCAGGGGGTTACAGAGCCAGAAGGTCCCCCCTGAGCCTCCTTTTCTCCAGGCTGAGCCCCCCCAGCTCCCTCAGCTGCTCCTGCTGCTCCAGATCCTTCCCCAGCTCCGTTCCCTTCCCTGGACATGCTCCAGCCCCTCAGTGTCTCTTCCATGAGGGCCCAGAACTGGACACAGCACTCCACGATGATTTTAGGTGTGCCCCAGGCACTCCCCCAGCGGGATTAGTTCATACATATCTTAACATATTCTAGAAATCCTATAACTTCCTCCATTTTGGGATATGGTCTGTCTCTAAAAAGAAAAAAAAAAAGGCCTTAAACATGATAAAAGCATGAACTACAAACTCATCACGCTTCCAGCCAGTTCAGCACCTCCTCCTGGAAGCCACCAAATGGAGACAAGGTTCCAAGGTTCCCCCAATGACAGGCCACTGATCTCTTTGTGGCCAAAGCCCTCAGGCTTGCAAAAAGGCAAGGACAGCTCAGAGGAAGACATTGGAAAGGTAAAACACAGTCCATTGTAGAGGCATATTCAGGGAATTAACTGAAAGGCTGTAACAGTTTCCCTTCTTTTCCCCTTGCCTTTTCCACAAGAGCCAGGCTTGCTTCAAGGTGGAAAAATGATTTGGCTTTCCACAGTTTTATTCTCAGAAGTGACTCTTCCACTCTGAGCTTGTACTTCTCCAGAAGAACTTGGTCCAAGGCAGATACCTCAGCTGGAAAACTCCAATCCCCACAGGCAAAGGTATGTGGAACTGAGAGGACATCCTATCCTAGTCTTAGATGGAGCAGGGAATTACCAGATGAGTAATATGCCACACTGCACACTTACAAAGCACAGCTTAAACAGCTGCTTTGTAAACGAGGGGAACAGATGCTCTGACAAGAGCCCTGTGCAAAATGTTTCCTCTGCCAAGTAAGTAAAGGGAAACCTATTTTTTGCTTTTAAAGGCAGACCCCTGTAAATGAGGTATAAAACTGACTTCAGAGCATTCCCATCACTTTCTTGTCTTTCCAGCAGAGCATCCTCTGGGCTGGGCTTTCAGTGACAGTCACTCCTCCCCAGCCAGCTGGGGAGATGCCCCAGGAGGTGGGAGCACACACGAGAAAACATAAAATAAAAGTAGTTTAAAAAAATTACAAGCTTTTTAATCAATGATTTATCCATGCCAGGTACTTCTCTATCTAACCAGATGCTTCCAAGTGTCTGGCACTAGAGAAAAACCCATAATTTTATCACATGATATATTAGTAACCTGTATTAGACTTGCAAAAAAACAACTGGCTACTGCTGGTGAGGGAATAAAATGTCACTAGATTGGACTATAAAACAAATAGCCCTGGTGTTATCTTGGAGGAGTTTCTTAACCAGCTGGTTCAGTCTGTCAAACATGAATTGTAAGGGGGCCGTGGGCAACTCTGGCTCTCAGGAGCTGCGTGGAGAATGTGTTTTCAGGGATGACAGACAAGAGAAGAGACCTTCACATCTTTGTAAGCAGCTGGGAAGCTCCCACCTGAGCAGGGATCACCTCCCAAGGGGCTTTCAGACAGAGGGGAGTAGGAGCTGGGCTCCACCAGAACAAGGTTTGCTGCCAACAGCGGGCCCAGAACTCCTGCAATGTCTCACAGCGTTTGATAGCACAGGGAGCACAGCACATGGCTTTTATCAGCTGGAAAAACCAGCACTGACACAACTGGGGAAAACCAGATATGCTTTCAGCCTGAAGAGTGGCTTGCCTGTTTTTTCCCCAATCTACTGGATAATCTAACGAGAGATATTGCTTCCGACAAACCTCGACGAGGTTGTGGGAATGCTGCAGGCAGCAGGTCCACCAAAGAATAAGGGAGAGAGCTGCCCTGGAACACTTACCAGCTACAAAATGGCTTTTACAAAGCGTCATCCCTCGTCAGAAATGATCCTCGACAGGAAGGGACGTGCCAAAGATGAGAACTTGGTGCTGCCTGTTGGGATTTCAGGTGCTGGCTCGTGTGGAGCCGTGTCTGCAGCACCACAGATAGGACAGGGTCCTGCTCCCGGCTGCAAGGCAGAGATAAGGGTCCTGGAACTGGTGGAAACACAAGTTTCCCAGCTCCAGGTTTGCAGGAGGAGGTCAAGAAGACCCCAGGAGGCAGAGGAACAGTACAGTCAAGCAAAACACCTCGGGTGAGTTTTATCTATCCTGATGAATACAGTGCTGGTCATCAAGCAGATGCTGCTGCTAGAAACAGCCTTTCAGTTCAACACAGGCTTCTCAGCTCTCCCAAATCCAAGCTCTCATCTTCAGCCCTTGCAAACAAACAAGAGAAACCAGAGGCTGCACACTATGAAAAAGCCCCAACAACACCTCAGCTGACTCAAAATCAGAACTGGATGCGTTTCTGATTAAGATGGCATCTTAACTTACATCTTAGAGCAGCAAAGGGGGAAAAAAACCCTCTTTACCTGTGAATCACAGGTCCTGGAAACAGTCAACAGCTTTGCTCTTCCCACATCAGTTGTCTCCACCCTTCTCCTACGAGGCATGGGATGATGGGTTACCTCGGAGTCTTGTTTGTAATCATTCTCCCCTAGTGTCTTCCTCTAATGCACAACTTTAGCTGTCAATGGAAGGGGAAAGGTGATTAAATCAGCTTTGGATGGCTCCCTGCAGGAAGGTCCTACGTGTGTAACACAAACCTGGCCACTTGCAGTTCATTTGGAGTTCCCTTTTCCATCACCCTGCAAGCTGAGACACTTTAGCTCCTAAGCACAGTAGATGTAATCAAATGCCTTGGAGAGTGGGAAGAGTTGGCCACTTACCTCAGGAAAGGAGAAGGGATTTGTGAGATCCCAGATAATATTTCTGGTGCTGTATGTTACCACATTATACACCCCCAGCTTAATATTAATATAAATATACATAAATATAGCATATACATCTATATAGTACAAACAGCATAAAAACATGACAAGCCTTGAGAGCTCATGGACCCCTTGAAGGCCCCACAGTCTGACCTTACAAATCAGAATTAGTGACACCCCACCAGCTCCAGCCAGGCCAAAATTTCTTGCCCTGGGTATCAGCCAGGGGCACAGGAGTGGGCAGGATGGGGACAATGAGCTGCTGATGCATGGGATGCCCATTATTCCCAGGAGCCATGGCTGAGCTGGAATAACACTCACCACATGGAAGCAGATCCAAAGACGCATCACCAAAGAGAAGGACCTGCTAAACCTGACTCCTCGTCCTAAGCATCTGCTTCCTTTCACAGTGTGTGTGACAACAATTCATCTTTGGGCCAATACCATCTCCAAAGGGAGATTGTAGAGATTTTCCTTGGAGCAAATGGGAAGCAGCCTCCCCTTCCTCCCCTTCCACAGACACCTCCCATGTCCAACACACCACAGGCAACGAACTGCTGGTCCCACAGAGCAGAGGAGAGTCAAGAAACCTCGTAGGAAGAAATCCAGGCTGAGAGGTGTCTGGGACCTTGTCACTGCCATGAGGTAAAGAGGTTGTCAACAAGATCTACAGCAAATCGTGGGGAGAAGGCTACGTGTACAGAAGCACTTACCCACCATGCAAGTAAATCCCTTTTAATTTCACCAAACCGCCTGGACCAGACTTTCCAGACACATAAATGAATATAACACACTGATGCCAACAGACACTGGAAATTTTACACCTGGAGACATTCTCGACTCTTATACAAGCAGCACCTGGGCTTGAATACAGCTTGAAAAATTTCCAGCTCTACAAGAGCAAATCTACCTAAACAAACCATGAGACTACTGCAAGCCTATGATTTCAGAGTCATTGTGGAGCTGAACCTGTCTCACAGTCTGGTTTTTGTTCTTTATTAATCATTTCCATGGGCCTTTGCACTTTTGAATTCCAGCGTGACTGGAAGCAGCAAACGCTGGAAACCTCAGAAAGCTTTTCAAAGTGTGAAACCCCCACTGCCTGGAGAAGGTTTAATGCACTTCAAGTTTGCATTCAGACATTCAGGGGCTGAGCCAAGTAGTCGCCCCTCTCAGACACTCAGGATGTTCACCTGTCTGAGAGTTTTCAACCTGAAATCCAGGCTTTCATCTTGAAGAATCTTTTGCAGAAGCAGGACCAAGAGATCACCAGTTGCAAAGGAGTGATGGGGCTGAGACGGTGCCCAGAGAACAGCTCATGATAGCAAACTATCAGGGCTGCTGATGCTTTTTTCACTAAACACCCACTTCTCATCCTTTCCCAGGGATCTCCTAGGCTCCAACACCCTCATCCCGTAATCAGATTGAGCAAAGCGTGCCTGGCATTCACTCTGCAGATAGACACAACTCAGGCAAGGTTTAGAAAGTCCCAAGTACTGCCAAACTCAAATGTGGGTGAGCAAAGCTGCCTCTCAGCCAGGAGAGTCGGAGCGTGCACAGGAAAGAGCCTCCCTCCCTCCCTCCCTTTGCTATTTTATTCTCCAGGCATACAATGAGGACTATTCTCTCCTGGAAAGAGGAATCCAAAACACTCCAGCATGCCATTGATCGACTGCAGAGGGAAGGTATGGATTCTCCTCAGCCAGCCAGCTTCCCATGGAAGCAGCCGTGGAGAACTGGTGGAGCTGAACCAAGAGGAAGTGGCGCCGGTGGCTCTCTGGAGCTTTCAGAGCCGGCGTTTCCGACTGACTGCCCCCCTCGCTCCTCCAAACCCCTCGACCAAAAACCCCGCATTCACTGGCCAGGCGGGACAGGAAATGAGAAGAAAAACCCTCTCCCTGTCACCATCCTCTTTGTAAAACCACCACCCACCAAAGCAACGGCACAGCCTTCAAAGTGAAGCCGGGCCCTGGAAGGAGTTGGCTGGGTTAGAGACAAGAGCTCTGACATAGTCAAGGGCTCAGCATCTCCCACACGGCACAGGATTCCCGTGTCTTTCATCCTGCTTTGGTTTTAGAGCGAGGCCATGAGGAAAAAGAGAGCCAGGAGACAGTGGGGCTCACAGGCTGCTCCATGAAAACACATCCTGCATTTAGCTGGTATGGTCTCAGGTATTTTACCAGCCCTGGGTGAAAGGAAGCAAAAATTATTAAAATGCTCTCCAGAGGAAGTTCATGGGGCTGTCATGGGTAATCTTGAGCTGAACAGTCGTTACCCAGGACAGCAAGGGACAACAAGGTTGCAGTGGGATGCCTGGAGGAAGGGAGAAGCCTTTCCTTCCTTCTCACACCTGATCACTGGTGACCAGGGATATGACCCAAGGGAATACCATGAAGCTGAGTCAAGGGAGGGTTAGGTTGGATATCAGGAAAAAGTTCTTGCCCCAGAGGGTGGCTGGCACTGAACAGGCCCCCCAGGGCATTGGGGACGGCCCCAAGGCTGACAGAGCTCAAGGAACATTTGGACAACGCTCTCAGGGACAGGGTGGGATTGTTGGGGTGTCCTGGGAAAGGCCAGGACTTGCACTCAATGATTCTTGTGGGTCCCTTCCAGCTCAGGAGATTCTATGATTCACAACATGTGAACCTATGGTAATAACACTCTATAGACCTAAATCAAAGCAGCCTGTTTGAGGACATCCCAGAGGATGCCTTAATCCAGTCTGGGACCCCTCATCAACCCGTGGCAAGTGCTGGGACCAGCAGGGCTCTCCCATCTCAAAGCCCACCTTTATCCAGCTTCAGCAGGGCTGGGAGGTGAGACACAGCCCAGCTCAATGGTTTCACTCTCCTGGGACTCCCACAGCCCAAGCCCTGAACAACGAGGACATTCCAGATGTCATGTGCCCATCGGACTAAAACCCACGGCACCACCCGACGGACACGGAGCTGATGGGAACAGATCTCGGAGAGCTGGTGGTGATGGAGCTGTGACCCCGAGCTGCAGAGAGACCCACCCTGCCCATGACTTGGGCTCATTGTTCATCCCGATTCCCCGCTGCAGGAGATGCAAATGTGCCTGTAGGTGGCCCAGAAACACTGGCTTATTAAAAAGAAAAAGGGAGGGGAAAAAAACCCCCAGAATGAATGCAGCGTCTGTCACCCTTTTGCAGAATTGTTATTTTTTTTGTCTGTAGTTGGTGCTTGTTTTCCAAAGATTTACATTTTTATGTGTGTGTCATTCGCTTTTCATGCATTTGGAGACCTCAGAGCTTAGAAATTCAAAACACTTGTCAGTCACGTCAATCCTTTTGGACAAAACAGAGCTGCCACTTGGATGGGTAAAAAAAACCCACAACAAAACAACAAACAAAATGCACTTTTCTCTCAAGCTGTGACTCGGTCACCCTGCTCAATGCAAGCAAGACAATGTTTAGAGAAAGCAAAAAGAAAGATCTGAGTTTTCATACTCATCGGTGGAACTAAATTGATTAAGGTCATTTCCTAGGTAGGTTTGAAATCTTCTGCAACAATTTTTTTTTTTTTTTTGAAAAGAAAAAGAAAAGTGTCCCCTCCAAAAAAGGGAAAAGTCACTACTGCAAAAACATTAAATCTGCTTGGGTAACTCAGAATATATGTTGGCAAGGCAACATATCTCAGCTTGAACAGTAAACCTGCTATGTCAGAGGCTCTGCCACATATGAAAGAGACTTGGGTTTCAATATATCATGCTGAATTTACTTCTTTTCAGCCTTTCATGGCAAAGTATTTGATGTCTCTCCTTTCACTGTTGCAATCGATAGGGTAACCTTATGTAAAAGTTTCCTGACCTTTGCTGTTGTAGGTATTGTTCTGTTAAAATGTAATTTAACTCTTTTTCTTTAGTCTGGAAATAGCACTGTACAGAGAGCAAACATGAGAGGGGGCTGGGATTTTTCCCCTGTTAACCTAAAGGCAAGAGGCAACATCCATCATCAGAGCTGGCTTCAAACCAGCTGATGTCAAGAAGCATCATCTGCTGAGAGCCTGGTTGGTTTCCCAGTGCTTCCCTGTAAAGATATCGACCTGCCTGGTAAGGTAAATAACTGAAAAAGCCTTACTCTGATGCTCACTCCAGTGCCATCCTGCTCAAGATTTTAGGACTGAGTGGCCTCCCTGGACTCACATCACTGGGATGTTGGTATCTCTTTGGCCCTATGAAGTTTTCACAGTTCCAGGATAGAGAGCTTTAGCAAGGGCCTCACACGTATTCCACATGATGCCAGAAAAACAAATAGATGGAGACTTACATGAAAAAAATGAATTGTTTTCAAACAGCAACTACCAAAGTGGAAGGAGACGGATTTTTCTCGTGACAGTGGATGCTACAAAATCAGCCACATGTTTTAGTGTTACAGCTGGATTATCCAGCCCAGGATCTTTGTGAGCCTGGTTTCAATCACATTATAACCCTTTAATGCAAGTACTTCTGTGAAAGCAAACTCACACTGTTCTTGTCTGTTGTTCTGCTGTTATTACATCCTTCATTTGGGCTGGATGTGGGTATTACACTGCATTAGTGATGCAGATGTGCACATCGCCACTCACACCCAGACATTTGCACAGGATTATGGCTAAAATTCCTGATCCTACTTATAAGAAGCCCTATAAATCCAGATAGCTCCTTTTAAATCAGCAGCATTATCCCACTGTAAATCCGGGGTGTAAGTCAGAGCAGACTCTGGCTCGGATGCTCTTCAGCCACACACCATAACGGAGCAGGGAGGCTGAAGCAAACCCTGGGCCTTGTACACATCAGTTCCTCCCAAAACCCATCCCCATCACATCATGCCCTGCTCAGCCCACACCCCATCACCTTTAAAAGTACCAGCTCAACTCTCTCCTCATCCAGAAACTCCCTGAAACAGAATAAAGAGCTGGCTTTGGCAGCGCCACCGCCCCCACGTGCTTCAATATTGCTCACAGCTGAGTTATTTCGTGCTTCTTAGGAACTTAAACTGGCTTTTATGCTCAGTGAACTCATGAAAGGCAAGTATCTAAAGTCAGCAGCACTGAAACGATGAATTAGCACAAGGAGAAAGAGGGCAGTTGGGCGTTCCTTACAGTACATTACCTAGATGGTTGCCAGAGGAGCTGATTTAAAGTCACTGTGCTACACCTGAATGTCGTTTATGGCTCATAAAAGGAAATCTGTGTTTAAGTAACAATAAAGCAGGACTGCACTTTCTATGTAAGAAAAGAAATAAACCCTTTCTCGCAGAGCAGATATATTTTTATTTGCTCAGTGCCTGTCTCAGGTTCGTGGAGATGCTTTCAGCCAGAAAGCCCAAGAGTTAAGCAGGAGGACTCGCTCCAAAGTGGCTTATGCCTGATTTTTACTTATTTTCCACCCAAGTGTTAACAGTGAATTTGAGCTCCTGGCAAAGGCAAGACCTGAACCCTCATGTACAACTGTAGCTGCCAGAGGAACAAAGGAGATCCCCGGGCACAGGCAGCCACAAAGCCACAGCAGGAAAAGCGGGGACCCTTCATAACACAGAATCATTGAGCTTGGAAAACACCTCCAAGGTCACCGAGTCCAACCTGTGCCCAATCCCCACCTTGTCACCCAGCCCAGAGCATTAAGTGCCATGTCCAGTCATTCCTTGGACACCTCCAGGGATGGGGACTCCACCACCTCCCTGGGCAGCCCCTGCCAATGCTCAACTGCCCTTTCCATGAAGAAATTCTTCCTGAGTTCTTCCTGAACACCCCAATTTCCAGAGTTGGGACGTTTGGCCAAACAAAGTGACAGCTGCCATCACATCAATCACTCCAAGTCACAGTCACACCTATCTGCAAACTCCCATTTTCACTCACCTGTTATCTGCTGACAAATTCCCTCATATCAGACTCCAAGGGGTCCATATTCACTTTTTTGGTCTGAGTACAAACACCATCTGGGGTATTGTATCACACGAAGCCATGAGGAAAGCTTCCTAGAACACAGACATGTTTTTTCCTATTATACCTCTACTACAGTTTGATTTTGGGGAATTTTTTACATGAAAACAAAGTCCTAATGAGAAATATGCAACAGTGACAAACTCCATCCTTCTGTCCCCCTGCACTGTTCTGCACTCCACCCATCTCCCACCCTCTGCCCACTACCACCCTCACCACAGAGTCATGGCCACCTCAGGGCCACCCACCAGTGCTGATCCCTGGAGAGGACCTTGTTCCCCTTTCCACAGCCCAGTGCTGCTGGTGTGTGGGGGTGCTGCCTTCCAGCTCCCCTCGTCCTCTCAAGGGCCAAGGAGACAAGATGATGGGTGCTCAGCCTCAGGTCATTCCTTCTGAGGAGCTGGAAAGGACCTGTGTGTGCACAATACAGCTGTTGGTCAAGGTCCTGACCTTTACCTGCTCTCTGTCTGACCCTGCTTTTGCAAAAAGGCACTGTCCCACCACGATCCACCTCACCAAGAGGCCTGGAGACTTTATCAGTCTGGTCTCTGCAGCAGGTCTGCAGGATCTCCCCAACACTCAGCACCACCCAGGGTATCTCCAGGGTTGACACTGTGCTGTGAATACCAAACTGCAGAGAGAAAAAAAATATCCATGAGTTTCTGCCAATCCAAACCAGCTACAGTACCACGTGAAAACAACACACTGTCTGAGAGGAAACCTGATCTGAAACAGTTCTGCTGCTCCAAACTGAGCAAGACCCCGTAGGTGGATGGGAAGGGGGTGCCAGAGACATATCCAGCACCTTTGGAGAGGACACAGAGCGATGCTGAGGCATGGGAAACAATGCCCAGCTAAAGCAGGAAATTAATATCTCAGCATTAACCAATTTTATCTGTCAGCATGAGGGAGCACTTTCCTTGCAGTTCAGCAGTACCTCAAGAAAGGCTCACAGGAAGCTCAAAACATCCACTGCTTATAAGAAGCATCAGCACAGAAAGTTACACTGGCATTCCATTGTCACAGCTATGCCAGCTGCCCTTCTCTGCCAACAGAAATCCTCTCTCTTTTGGGATTTCTCCCCATCTGGGGACGGACCAGTGCTTTCTTAGCGACACCAGCACAACGAGGGGATGGCAGATTTGGCAGTGCTGGTAAACATCTATTTTTACAGCCTGACCTTCAAGGAGGCAGTAACGGAACACGGAGAAAGAAACAAAAACACAGTCAAGATGTTTTGGCAGTTGGGATCACAGAGAGAGGAGGGCATGCTTGGATTTAACAGGAATTGAAGCGCAGCCTTCACAGTTAGCGCTGTGCTGGAGCTGTAAAACACTCACACCAGCGGCGGCTGGGAGACATCACCGGGTTGACATTAAATACCTTGTCCTGAGACAGCCACGACTCGAGTGCTTCGCTGGCCTAAAGCTCCACTTCACGGGTCCCACAGCAGCTGCATCCTGCCCGTGCAAACCATAACAAAGGGAAGAGGAGATAAAAAGGGATTTAGTGCTGTCAGGACCACTAACCCCCCAATTCCATCACAAGCAAAACCCATGGAGCACTGAACCTGGATTAGTCCAAATATCCGCTCCATCTGCACGCTTGCGTAGTTTTCCTCCACGTGTTTATTCCTGAGCTAGAAAAACACAGCTTTTCATCACTCCCAACGGTTTTCACCTTATAAATCCATCAGTTTTACCTTTCCCAACAGCACAGCCCTCCACAGATCTGCTCCTCCCCAGTCACCACACACCGGTGCCGTCTCACACTCCTCCATCAGTGGTTTCTGGCCACTGCCAGCAAACACCAGGAAAACACCGACTGACCTGTCTGCTCCTGCACCAAAGGACAGAGGGTGGCCTTGGGATTTCTTCTTTTTGTTTTTGTTTTTTTTTTTTTTAGGAGGAGGAGCATGGCAAGTCAAACCACTGGCAGGCATAGCTTTTTTTTTTTGCAGATCTTTATTTTAAAAAAATAACTTACAAATAGAGACAACTCTCAGCAGTAAGATCATTCATTCTGTGCAGAAGGACACACCTTGGTGAAGCAGGGGCACAGGAGTTAATGACTCTGACAATACTGTTAATTTTAACATGATGGCAGCTATATTACACTACATACATTTCATGCTCCAGACATGTGGGTATGACACCACATAAAGCTACGGTCGATAAAGTGTGTCAGCCAGGGAGGATGCACCTAAGAGACCATTTCCATTCTGGTTATCAGCATCCTCTTGAAACCAAACGGCAATCTAACACTCAGACTACAGCACTCTGGATACACTCATCAGCAATATACTTCAAATACATGATAAAAATATATTTAACTTTCAAATACAATTGTATAAGGTACACCAAGAGCCAGAAAATAAAGTCTTGAGCTTTTAAATACAACACACTATATATAAAAACATATACAAGGAGACAAGAGGGAATCTAGACGTGGAAGGAAAAGCTTATCCTGGAAATGTGTGTTATTTGTGGTACACAATGGCTTTGTCTGCTAGGAAGTCATTTCCATTTGCATAGCGTTGTTGAGAAGTCCAGACTGGGCTAGGAGGAGGAAAGGTTTTAATTTTGGTACCACTTCCACTTCGCAACTGATTCTACTCTTAAATTACACTTTGCTCTCTCTTTTGTAGGCTGGAATTCATGCCCCGTTCATAACAAGCACATGGGAAGGAGGGAGTTAAAAAATAAACAACAAACCACAACACACAAGGAAACACCAGGTCAGAGAGTCAGGGAGGTTTCTTCATGGGGTTGCAGTCATTTGGCATTTTGCTCCAGAGCAGAGTATTCTGCTTCCGACACCCTGGAAGCGTCGATGAGTTTAGTGAGACCTGTTTTGGCAGAGTACTTGAAAATAAAGGCTTTCATGAGCTCGTATCGGTAGTTGCGGTTGATGAAGCTGTACAGGATGGGGTTGACGCAGCAATGGACCAGAGAGAAACACTGAGTGATGTGGAGAGTGGCGTACAGGAAGTTCTCCATGTGACAGCTGAAGGGGATGAAATGAAGGCTGTAGAAGATGTCAAGCAGGACAGCCACGTGGTAGGGCAGCCAGCAGACGAGAAACACCACCACGTAGGAGAAGATGATCTTCCCGTTGCTCTTCCGCTCTTGGTCACTGGAGGCAGAGATGGTCTTGGCAAGGAGGAAATAAAAGACAGCAATGATGGGAAAGGGGATAAGAAAGCCCAGCACGACAGAGATGAGCTCCATGCCAATCAGCCACTCTTTGAAGCTCTCCTCCGGATAGACGGGGCGGCAGTAGGTTTCATTGCTGGAAGAGACCGTCTTGAGGTAATAGGTGTCTGGGAGGGATGCGGAGAAGGCCAGGAGCCACACCAGGATGCAGATGCAGCGACGGATTATCTTCTTCTTGCGATTGCTGGAGTTGGTGAAATAGGCCACAGACAGGTAGCGGTCCACACTCATGCAAGCCAGGAAGAAGATGCTGCTGTACAAGTTGATGGAAAATATAAGGTGAGTTATCTTGCACGTGATTTCCCCCATGTGCCACTGGTTATGCTGGATGAGGGAGACGACCCACACAGGGAGGGTGATGACGACGCACAGATCGGCGATGGCCAAATTGAAGATGTAGAGGTGGGTTTCATAGCCAGTCATTTTGGCTTGGAGGTTGACCCACACCACAACCGAGTTGGCCACCAGCCCTATGACAAAGATGAAAATGTAGAAGAAGGACAGGGTGTAGAGCAGGGCGCTTTTGTTGAGCGTGCCAGGGCATGTTGTCGCATCCACCGTGATGCAGTCGCCGTTGCTGCACGTCCAGTTGATCTCGGTCAGGTTGGCTGTTTCCAGGAAATCAAGGATGGATGTCAAATCAAGCGCGCTCATGTTCGCTCAGTTTGGAGTTCGAGTGACCTACAGGCCAGACAGGATTGAAAGAAATCACATAAGTTAACAGGTATTTCTGCCACCATTTCGTACCACAAAGCGCGCGCAGGACGGACCATTTCAGTAACATCCTACTCTTGTCCACTAAAGAGCTCCGTGGAGCAAAACAACCAAGACACTTCACAAAACTCATCCGGGTTGACCGAAGAGGAACAGCGCTATTTTCTTTTTGGTGTCTTTTTCTTTCTTTTTTCCTTTTCTTGCAGCTCACATCTGACATCATCAGGTTGGCTATGGTCCCCGGGTGTGAAATCTGCAAAGTACACCGTGGCCAAATAAATGTCAGGCGACTAAATCTGTCTTCTGCAGCATAAATGATGATACTATCGCTTTCAGCAGGGGAATCTTTAAGCCATTTTATCTGCACTCCCTCAAGCGTAGTAGAATTGATCTGGCTGATACATGGTACCGTAAAACATTTACCACAGGCTCTGGGCAGCATCTTGTCAAGTCCAGCTCCAGCTGCATTAAGACGAAATGGCGAACTAAGGGGCTTTGTATCTCTATCCAATTTTAAATTTAAATTCTGCTCCATCCTCCCCCCTTCTCTTGAGTTCTATTTTACAAAGTATCCCCTGCATTTAATGATTATTACATAGCTTTGAGAAAAGAAAAAAAAGTCAGAACTTGACTGCTGAGTAGATCTGCTGGGCTTAAGTTTTCTTTTTAGAAGAGTGCTTTGATTTAAAAACACTCCCCCATCACAGTTGGCTCCACAACTGCCTCTTCCCCACCCTTTTGCTTTTCTACATCTACTTTCCTTGCCTTTTTTGTGCTTTCTTCTACCTGCAGTGGAAAGCAAGGGGTTCCTTGTTAACTTCCTCACCAGCAGAAGGAAGGGACCCAGCAGACTCTCACGGCCTAGGCAAAATCTAAAGCAGGGCTCCTAATTGCTGTTGTGCTTTTGGAGCAGCTTAAAAAATGCTGTCCCTGCCACTGGGACCCTCCCACCTCACAGGGCCCACAGTACCACCCCCCCAGCAACAGCCGGCTGCCTTGGCTCGTGACCACCATGCTCCAGTCAAGCAAGCTTTGGAGTGCCCTGTCTGCAGGCTCTGGCTTGGAGCACACCAAAGTAAAGATGGAGAGGTGGGTTTACAAAGGATGGATCCCACCTTGATCCCTCATGGTTTCACTTGAGGTGGAGGATCAGGTCAGCCAGCGCACCCACAGCCTCCACCATGGACGCTTCCAGCATCCCAAACAATGGTCACCTTGCTCTTCCCGCACCCACAGCCCCAGCAAGGTGAGGTACCCACTGATGCTGCCCCAGCATGACCGAGGGGCCAGAGAGCAACAGGGATCTCTGAACATCCTTGATCCCACCACAGCACCTCCTCGTGGGGCTTACAGGAGCACAGAGGGGAGAGCGAGCAGGGAAGAGCTGGGACAGGTTCCCTCTTCTTGTCCCCAGAAAAGGGATGTTGGTTGACACAGCACCTCTCACTGCTCCATCTGCATAATTGGCTCTTCCCAAAGGTCCCGCCCTCCCTGCCTGACAGGGATACAGGCTAGGAAGAGAAGAGAGATAAGGGGGGAGATAAGGCACTATTGTCCCAGCAGAGGGGAAGCCGGTGGCACTAACAATGAGGGGGGCCATGCACACATTCAGGGGAGATCAAATCTCTGCACAAACAGGCCCAAATCAGCCCCACGAGGAGACCTTTCCTATGGCTTTCATCCTGCTGGCCTGATGAAAGAGCTGAGATTCAAACCAAATTAAACACGGATTTTGCTAAAACACTGGTTAAAGAGGGAGCGGCAACAGTGGCAGCTCTCTGTGCTGGGACAGACGATCCTCCAGCTCCACCTCAGGAAAGCAGAGAACCATTTAACCCATGCTTACGCAGGGCAGAAGAGCTGATGCTCCCCCCCAAGAGACACAGGCCCCCCTCAAGCTGCCTGTACCATCCTACTGGTGCAGGCAGCTGGGATGTGCACTGCCCAGGCACAGCTCCCCTGGATACTTGCTTCATCCCAGGGCTGCCAGTGGGAAAGAGGAATGAGTCTCCTGCCAGACCTCATCCAGGGTCCCACCGCTACCACTGTGTCCCCAGCACAAATCCTTTCCAAGCCTCTCATGCACAGGGAGAAGCAGCACCATCCCCAAGTCCCTGTATCTCAAAAACCTGCGGCAACTAAAGGAAACTCCCTAAAAGCCAGAAAACTCCAAGTTCCATGGCACAGATCACCAGTTCCTGCTGGTATTTGGGAGCAGCAAAGCAAGCAGAGCAGGAGGAACACCAAGCTACCTCCATAACACCCCACAGAAGTAGCACAGATGGGCCTGAACTTATTCTGGGAAGGTACACAGTCCAACAAGGGGAGCAGGCTCATTCCACATCTCAGGACCACAGCTCAAAACAACCTCCAGGACAGGGCTGTGACCCTCCACTGCCAAGCCTCCAGCACATCCCTCGTGGAGAGAAAACTCAGACTTGGCTGTGGGGTGTCAGATTCTGACAGAGAGGCACCAACAGGGCAGCAGAAAGCCCCTGAAGGCAGGGCTTACATCACGCTGGGGACACCACGGCCACCAGCGAAGGAGAGGGAGCACCACCAGCCCAGCTGCTCACTCAGAGCCACACTGGGGACCCCACCAAACACAAACGATGCTCAGCCCAAACCCCAGCCTGTCTCCTGTCCAAGAGCAGGGCTGCTGCACGCACGTGCATCCATCTGTCTGTGCATCCATCTGTCCGGGGCCGCCCGCGCTTCCCATCCCCAGTGCGGCCATAAAAACCCGACACCGCCCGGCCTCCCGGGCTCCCAGCCCTGCCGGGCAGGAGGCTCTACCCTGAGATTACAGCCCTACCAGCAGGGCTGTAGTCTGGGATTAGCTGCTGTAACCTGAGCTCTGACTCCCACCCGGATTAGCTGGGAGGTGTAGGGGAGAACCCACCAGACAAACTCAATAAAGCCACTCTGTGCTCCTAAAAAAATACCTTCAGCGCTCTCTACAGACAGCACAGTATCCGAAAAGCTGGTGAAGGCAGCTGGGCTGCATTTTCTGTCCACAGCACTGCAAAGCTCTTGCAGGCCATCAACCCTTCACCCGGCAGGCATGAGTGCTCTGTCCAGCCACTGGAACTGGCAGGAGTTATGACACGAAGGAGAGGAGACACACATGAAATCCTGCTCCAGACACCCAGAGCTGCCCTGGGACAGCACACTCCTCATCCCACCTCCTGCACAGGACTTGCTGCAGGCTGGGAAAAAGAAACAGGCACGAGCACCCCTGCCCAAGAGGGCAGCCCAGCACTGTGTGTGGCAGTGTCCAAGCCCTCAACAATTTAGGGAACTTCTCAGCACCCTGTCTGCCACCCAGAGCATCCCACAGCCCGGTCCTGCCTGCACTCAGACCTGCCTCCCAGCTGCTCAGGGGTGCAGGCAAACTTGGCTTTGCCCTTCCTGAGCGGAGAAGGAAACGAGCTATGCCAGGAACAGTCGGGACGGCTGGGCGGGTTGCCACCCAGACACCTTCACCATTCCCAGGTCAAAGGACCAGCCTGGCTCTCCAGCATGGGCAGCACAGCCCCTTCTCCAGGCTGCGTGGCCTCCACAAAAGGACACCCAATGCCCTCCAGGGGCTATGCAAGACTGAGCCCAGCACATTTAAACTCTTCTGCAGTTCTGAGTTGGAAAAACAAACAGTAACGGTGGGGGAAAGCAGCGTCCGATGGAGCTGCGGGGTCACACCTGGGCACCCGGGGGCACCCAGCGGGGAGCGGTGCTCCTGCC